>NC_052311.1:64905782-65030782 GCF_016432855.1 Salvelinus namaycush | reverse complement strand
ATGGACGTCAAGTAAGGGAGTCCCCCGCACCTCTCTGATTCAGAGGGGTTGTGTTAAATGCGGAAGACACATTTCGGTTGAATTCATTCAGTTATGTAACTGACTTGGTACCCCCTTCCCTTCCCCTACCCTATTTCCAGGGTCCTTCTAATGAGCAGAGATAATGTTATCTAAATTGCATCCAGAACATTCTGCCTCTCTGCTCTGTTCTTGTACCCACCTGTGCAGTTGGGATCATCACCGCTCCATTGTCGGTCGCCTTGGCAACGACGGATGGCTGCATCCAAGCCATTGGGCAACATGTAGCCTGTGTCACAACGCACCTCGAGGAGGGCAGAGAAGGAGGGAGTGGGAGAGAGGAGGGAAGCAACAAAGTTGTACCCTGAGGGCAGGGGCCAGGGACAAGTACGACCTGGGGAAGAAGGAGAGGAAGAGATGGAGGAGTGGAGAGGTTAACGAGGAAAGATCAGATCATCAAGAACAGTTTAGAATGGGCTTAGTGTGTTTCTGGGCAGATGAACTGAAAAGGCACTTCCAGATGGGGCATCACTGGTGATGATGTAAAGCCATGTCGAGTGCCCTCATTTCCTCATTTGGAACACACATGAACATGTGCAATGATTTAAAAAATTATCCCTCGCAGCTAAGGCCCAACTGACAAACCAGAACACAAACACGTACCTGGAGCCACACAGCTGAGGTCCAACTGACAAACAAAGAACACACACACACACGTACCTGGAGCCACACAGCTGAGGCCACACTGGCCATCACACAGACACTGGCGCTTGTTGCCACAGTCCTTGTCCTGTGTACAGGGTTTTGGACACGTCCTTCTCCGCTCGTTACCCAGCAGCCTCTCTGGACACGCATCAGATGCCTGGACTAGGAGAGAGACAGAGGTGGAGAGATGTGCCCTCTAGCTCAGTTGGTAGAGCATGGTGATTGCAACATAAGCGTGGTGGGTTTGATATCCGGGACCACCCAAATGAGAAAACGTTTTTTATGTCTGCATGACTGTAGGTCACTTTGGATAAAAGTGTCTACTAAATGGCATATATTATTATATTATGTCAGGGGTCTTCAACCTTTTCTTGCCCAGGGACCCCCTCCCAGGTAAACCGGCCACCCAGTGACCCCCTCCCAGGTAAACCGGCCACCCAGGGACCCCCTCCCAGGTAAACCATCCACCCAGGGACCCCCTCCCAGGTAAACCATCCACCCAGGGACCCCCTCCCAGGTAAACCGGCCACCCAGGGACCCCCTCCCAGGTAAACCATCCACCCAGGGACCCCCTCCCAGGTAAACCATCCACCCAGTGACCCCCTCCCAGGTAAACCGGCCACCCAGGGACCCCCTCCCAGGTAAACCATCCACCCAGTGACCCCCTCCCAGGTAAACCGTCCACCCAGGGACCCCCTCCCAGGCAAACCATCCACCCAGGGACCCCCTCCCAGGTAAACCGTCCACCCAGGGACCCCCTCCCAGGTAAACCGGCCACCCAGGGACCCCCTCCCAGGTAAACCGTCCACCCAGGGACCCCCTCCCAGGTAAACCGGCCACCCAGTGACCCCCTCCCAGGTAAACCATCCACCCAGGGACCCCCTCCCAGGTAAACCGTCCACCCAGGGACCCCCTCCCAGGTAAACCGGCCACCCAGGGACCCCCTCCCAGGTAAACCGGCCACCCAGGGACCCCCTCCCAGGTAAACTGTCCACCCAGGGACCCCCTCCCAGGTAAACCGGCCACCCAGGGACCCTCATCATACGTTAGCCCCCCAAATAAATTGCATGTCTTGTCTTATCATCAGGTGAATGAAAATGGCAAGGAGAAGTAATCAGCATTTTAAAATGAATATACTTGATAGATTGTTTTTCATTATGTTGACCTCCCCACATTGTAATTGGATGAGGAAGTGTAAACTCTATCATAGCCTATTAGCTAGAAAGGTCACTCCAAACACATTTTCACTAATAGCTGCTGTTTAGCTGGTTAAACTAAGTTTAGCCCTGTGTTGGGAAAAATGTATGTCCAAGACAAGTCAAGAAAGCTTACTTTCTTAATTGGCTCCAATCAGTGTAATTTTCTCTATCTTAGAAGTTGAGAAATAAAGTTGGCATCATTAGATAGAAGATATTCTCCTATTTTCTACTGTTGATATTTAATTCAGAATTCCTTTATTCTGTTGTTGCTAGCAATATTCATAAAAACACTGAGAGACCATATATACAGTACCAGTCAAAAGTTTGGACACCTACTCATTCCAGGTTTTTTTTTAATTTTTACTATTTTATACATTGTAGAATAATAGTGAAGACCTCAAAACTATGAAATAACACATATGGAATCATGTAGTACATTTTTTTTTTCAACAAATCAAAATATATGTTCTTCAAAGTAGCCACCCTTTGCCTTGATGACAGCTTTACACGCTCTTGGCATTCTCTCAACCAGCTTCATGAGGTAGTCACCTGGAATACATTTCAATTAAGCCTTGTTAAAAGTTAATTCATGGAATTTATTTCCTTCTTAATGTGTTTGAGCCAATCAGTTGTGTTGTGACAAGGTAGGGGGGTAAACAGAAGATAGCTCAATTTGGTAAAAGACCAAGTCCTTATTATGGCAAGAACAGCTCAAATAAGCAAAGAAAAATTACAGTCCATCAATACTTTGAGACATGAAGGTCAGTCAATACGAAAAATGTCAAGAACTTTGAAAGTTTCTTCAAGTGCAGTCGCAAAAACCATCAAGCGCTATGATGAAATTGGCTCTCATGAGGACCGCCACAGGAAAGGAAGACCCAGAGTTACCTCTGCTGCAGAGGATAAGTTCATTAGAGTTACCAGCATCAGAAATTGCAGCCCAAATACATGCTTCACAGAGTTCAAGCAATATACACATTTCAACATCAACTGTTCAGAGGAGACTACATGACTCAGGCCTTCATTGTCAAATTGCTGCAAAGAAACCTCTACTAAAGGACACCAATAAGAAGAAGAGACTTGCTTGGGCCAAGAAACACGAGCAATGGACATTAGATCGGTGGAAATCTGTCCTTTGGTCTGATGAGTCCAAATATGAGATTTTTGGTTCCAAACGTCATGTCTTTTGTGAGATGCAGGGTAGGTGAACGGATGATCTCTGCATGTGTATTTCCCACCGTGAAGCATGGAGGAGGAGGTGTGATGGTGTGGGGGTCCTTTGCTGGTGACACTATCTGTGATTTATTTAGAATTCAAAGCACACTTAACCAGCATGACTACCACTGCTTTCTGCAGCGATACGCCACCCCATCTGGTTTGCGCTTAGTAGGACATCATTTGTTTTTCAACAGGACAATGACCCAACACACCTCAAGGCTGTGTAAGGGCTATTTGACCAAGAAGGAGAGTGATGGAGTGCTGCATCAGATGACCTGGCCTCCACAATCCCCCAACCTCAACCAAATTGAGATGGTTTGGAATGAGTTGGACTGCAGAGTGAAGGAAAAGCAGTCAACAAGTGCTCATGTGGGAACTCCTTCAGTTGGAAAAGCATTCCAGGTGAAGCTGGTTGAGAGAATGCCAAGAGTGTGCAAAGCTGTCATCAAGGAAAAGGTTGGCTACTTTGAAGAATCTCAAATATAAAATATATTTGGATTTGTTTAACACTTATTTGGCTACTACATGATTCCATATGTGTTATTTCATAGTTTTGATGTCTTCACTATTATTCTACAATGTAGAAAATAGTAAAAATAAAGAAAAACTCTTGAATGAGTAGGTGTGTCCAATTTTTTGACTGGAACTGTATATATTATATATTTTTGCAGACAGCATGCATTACCTCGGTGGACCCTCAGTTGAATTATGTACAGTGCCTTCAGAAAGTATTCACATCCCTTGACTTTTTCCACATTTTGTTGTGTTACAGCCTGAATTTAAAATTGATTACTTGAGATTTTCTGTCGCACAATACCCCATAATGTCAAAGTGGAATTATGTTTTTAGAAATTGTTACAAATTAATACAAAATGTAAATCTGAAATGTCTTGAGTCAATAAGTATTCAACCCCTTTGTTACGGCAAGCCTAAATAACTTCAGGAATAAACATTTGCTTAACAAGTCACATAATAAGTTGCATGGAATAACTCTGTGTGGAATAATAGTGTTTATTAACATCATTATTTTTGAATGACTACTCCATCTCTGTACCCCACACATACAATTATCTGTAAGGTCCCTCAGTCGAGCAGTGAATTTCAAACACAGATTCAACAAAAAAGATCAGGGAGGTTTTCCAATGCCTCACAAAGAAGGGCACCTATTGGTATATGGGTAAAAATAAATAAAAGCAGACACTGAATATCCCTTTGAGCATGGTGAAGTTATTAATTACAAGTTGGATGGTGTATCAAATACACCCAGTCACTATAAAGATACAGGCGTCCTTCCTAACTCAGTTGCCAGAGAGGAAGGAAACCGCTCAGGGATTTCACGATTAGGCCAATGGTGACTTTAAAACAGTTACAGAGTTAAATGGCTGTGATAGGAGAAATCTGTGGATGGATCAACAACATTGTAGTTACTCCATAATAGTAACCTAAATGACAGAGCGAAATGAAGCAAGCCTGTACTGTCACACCCTGATCTGTTTCACCTGTCTTTGTGCTTGTCTCCACCCCCCAAGTGTTTTTATACCTGTGTTCTTTGTCTGTTGCCAGTTCGTTTTGTTTCGTGAAACCTACCAGCATTTTTACACTTGCTCCTGTCTGTTCTAGTTCCTGTTTTCTAGTTTTTCCCGGTTTTGACCATTCTACCTGCCCTAACCCTGAGCCTGCCTACCGTTCTGTAACTTGTCACACCATACTGGATTATTGACTCCTGCCTGCCCTATCCCTGAGCCTGCCTACCGTTCTGTACCTTGTCACGCCTTACTGGATTATTGACTCCTGCCTGCTCTGACCCTGAGACTGCCTGCCGTTCTGGGCCTTTTGCACCCTATCTGGATTACTGACCTTTGCCTGCCCTTGACCTGTCATTTTGCCTGCCCCTGTCCTAGTAATAAACTTTTGTTACTTCGACACTGTCTGCATCTGGGTCTTACCTGAAACGTGACATGTACAGAATAAAAAATATTCCCAAAATACATCCTGTTTGCAATAAGGCACTAAAGTAAAACTGCAAAACAATTGGCAAAGGAATTCACTTTATTTCCTGAATACAAAGCGTTTTGTTTGGGGCAAATCCAACACAACACATGACTTAGTACCACTCTTCATATTTTCAAGCATGGTGGTGGCTGCATCTTGTTGTGGGTATACTTGTCTTTGGCAAGGACTAGCGAGTTGTTTAGGATAAAAAGAAACTGAATAAAGCTAAGCACAGGAAAAATCCTAGAGGAAAACGTGTTTCAGTCTGCTTTCCAACAGACACTAGGAGACAAATTCACCTTTCACCAAGACAATAACCCAAAATACAAGGCCAAATATACACTGGAGTTTCTTACCAAGATGACATAGAATGTCCCTGAGGGGCATAGTTAGAATGTTGACTTAAATCGGATTGAAAATGGCTGTTTAGCAATGATCAACAACCAACTTAACAGAGCTTGAAGAATAAAAAAAAAATTATGTGCAAATATATTGGGCTCCCGGGTGGTGCAGTGGTCTAAGACACTACATCTCAGTGCAAGATGCGTCACCGCAGTACCTGTTTTGAATACAGGCTGCATCACATCCGGCCGTGATTGGGCGGCGTTGTCCAGGTTTGGCCGGGGTAGGCCGTCATTGTAAATAAGAATTTGTTCTTACCTGACTTGCCTAGTTAAATAAAAATTAATTGAACAATCCAGGTGTGCAAAGCTCTTAGAGACTTACCCAGAAAGATCCACAGCTATAAGGTGATTTGAACGTATTGACTCAGGGGTGTGAATGCTTAAGTAAATTAGATGTTTAATTTTCAATAAATTTGATAACATTTCTAGAAAAGTGGGTATGAATACTTTCTGGAGGCACTGTAGACAGACAAATCAGACCTGGAATGGAGACCTTGCCCAGGAGAGTGGAATGAAGAGGTCGGAACATGAAATCGCAGTTGAAATGTGAACTGAAGTTGAAGTTGGAATCAGATGGGGCCTTTTTTCTATCAAACCTGGTACCCAAGTTTTCAAAGAGGACAATTTTCTTCTGGCACATTTGTAGGGATTCATGTACTCAGGTAAGCAAAGGTTACAGTGCTGTGCAGAATGTAAACCTGGTTATAGTTTGATAGAATAGGGGCCTAAATCTGATTCCAATTTGGACATCTAGTTCTATGATTTCATCTCTTCCTAGGAATCCATTGTATTTTGCTTCCATGTGTTTTATGTTAAAACATATCCGCAATACAGCATGGACTGTAGCCCAGCACGCACACACACACAAACACAGACACACAGAGAGAGAGACACGCCCTTAATGTACAGCACATCTGGAACGGAGAGAGAAGGGTCCCACAACTCGTGTTCTCTCATGCTGACAGCTGCACATGTGTGACCAATTAGTGGCATATATTCATATACTGTACACACAGGTGGACACAGGGACACACACATACTACATACACACAACTGTGCAAACACACATACACAGAAATTGGCTCTCATACAGCTGCAGTACACTGCCCTACCATAGCCGCCGCAAGTAGGGGTGCTGAGGGTGCTGCAGCACCCCCTGAAAAATCTAAATTAAAAAATAAATACAAAATTGGTGAACTGGGCCTTTATTACTCCTGTATGAGTGGGGAAATTCACTTACAGTGTGTTACATTTAGTTTAGTATTGTGTCTCAAATTCCTAGCACGCAATGACTACTTCAAGCTTATGACTCTACAAACTTGTTGGTGTCACGACTTCCGCCGAAGACGGCTCCTCTCCTCGTTCGGGCGGCGTTCGGCGATCGACGTTACCGGCTTTCTAGCCATCGCCGCTCCATTTTTCATATATCCATTTGTCTTGTCTTGTTCCATACACACCTGGTTTTCATTTCCCCAATCAATCTACTTGTAATTAACCCTCTGTTTCCCATCATGTTCTGTGTGTAATTGTTTCATGTTATTGTGGTGTTTTATTACGCGCTTTATTTTTGTTATGTTCCGTGTTTTATGTAGTGCTCTTGTTTTTGGAACTAAAATAAAAGTGTGCCTGTTTACATCACTCTACTCTCCTGCACCTGACATCGCCTCTAATACACCCGTTGACAGAATTACACACCTCTAAGGAAGTCAGCAGGAGCAGGTACCCCGGTTAGAGGAGTCGAGGAGCGCGTCCAGGAACATTCGGCCATGTTACATCATCTTGGTGCCATGATGGATTGCGTTGTCCAGACCATGGACCGCTGGGAGAGACAGGAAGTCTCTCCAGTGCCTCGACCAGCACAACCGGGGTTACCTCTACCCGTCCCGTACGGATCCAGCTCCAGGGGGATGCGTCTCTCCCTTCCCAGGGAGTATGATGGAACGGCAGCACAGTGCCAGGGATTCTTGTTACAACTGGACCTCTACCTGGCCACTGTGCACTCAGCTCCCTTGGGAGGGGAGAGAGTGGCCGCCCTCGTCTCCTGCCTCACAGGAAGAGCGCTGGAGTGAGCAAACACCGTGTGGAGAGAAGGAGACACGGCGCCAGACCACTTCGAGGAGTTCACCCGTCGCTTCCGGGCCGTCTTCGACCATCCACCTGGCGGCAGAGCGGCGGGGGAAAGGCTCTTCCATTTGAGGCAGGGGACGAGGAGCGCCCAGGACTTCGCCCTGGAGTTCCGGACCTTGGCCGCCGGAGCAGGCTGGAACGACAGGGCCCTCATCGACCACTATCGATGCAGCCTACGAGAGGGCGTCCGACGTGAGCTGGCCTGTAGGGATGCCACCATTTCCTTTGACCAACTGGTGGATTTGTCCATCCGGTTAGATAACCTGCTGGTCACTCGCGGACGTCCAGAGGGGGCTCTGTCGGTTCCATCGTCCAGCACCCCCGCTCCGGTGCCCATGGAGTTAGGAGGGGCTGCTCATAGGGAGATTGGAGGAGGAGCCATCACGTGCGCCATCTGTGGCCGCAGAGAACACACTGCCGGTCGGTGCCGTGTTGGTTCCTCTGGGAGTCGAGGCAACAGGCAGGGCACTCTGGCGTCACCCCAATGCTCTGTCAATAAAATTCCCAGCTGCGCCTGAATCGACGAGCGCCTTATGCTGGGAATATGGGGAAAACCCCAGAAACTGGATCTCAGGAGTGCGTATAACCTGGTGCGTATCAGGGAGGGAGACGAGTGGAAGACAGCGTTCAGTACCACCCCAGGGAATTATGAGTACCTCGTCATGCCGTACGGGTTGATGAATGCTCCATCAGTCTTCCAATCCTGTGTAGACGAGGTTTTCGGGGACCTGCACGGGCAGGATATAGTGGTGTATATTGATGACATTCTGATTTACTCAGCTACACGCGCCGAGCATGTGTCCTTGGTGCGCAATGTACTTGGATGGCTGTTGGCGCATGACCTGTATGTCAAGGCTGAGAAATGCCCGTTCTTTCAGCAGGCCGTTTCCTTCCTAGGGTATGCATTTCGACATCAGGGGTGGAGATGGAGAGTGACCGCATTGCAGCCGTGCGTAATTGGCAGACTCCCACCACGGTAAAGGAGGTGCAGCGATTTTTAGGGTTTGCCAATTACTACCGGAAATTTATCCAGGGTTTTGGCCAGGTTGCTGCGCCCATTACCTCACTGCTGAAGGGGGGTCCTGTAAGGTTGCAGTGGTCGGCTGAGGCGGACAGGGTTTTTGGGCAGCTAAGAGATCTGTTTACTTCGGCTCCAGCGGTGGTCCATCCAGATCCCTCTTTGGCATTCATAGTGGAGGTGGACACGTCCGAGGCTGGGATAGGAGCCGTGCTCTCACAGCGCTAGCTCGGGCATACCACCGAAACTCCGCCCCTGTGCTTTCTTCTCGAAGAAACTCAGCCCAGCGGATCGTAACTATGATGTGGGGGACCGGGAGTTGTTGACTGTGGTTAAGGCGTTGAAAGCATGGAGACATTGGCTTGAGGGGGCTAAACACCCTTTCCTCATCTGGACTGACCACCGCAACCTGGAGTACATCCTGGCAGCGAGGAGACTGAATCCTCGTCAGGCAAGGTGGGCCATGTTCTTTACCCGTTTTGTGTTTACCCTATCCTACAGACCAGGTTCCCAGTATAAGAATGCAGACGCACTGTCCCGGCTGTATGACACAGAGGAGCGGCCAATGGATCAGACTCCCATACTCCTGGCCTCCTGCCTGGTAGCGCCGGTCGTGTGGGATCTGGATGCGGACATTGAGCAGGCTTTGCGTACACAGCCCGCTCCCCTCCAGTGTCCCGTTGGGCGTCTGTACGTTCCGTCTGCTGTCCGTGACCAGTTGATCTATTGGGCCCACATGTCTCCCTCCTCTGGTCATCTGGGGATCGGTCGGACGGTGCGCTTTCTGACTGGAAAGTACTGGTGGCCCACTTTGGCTAAGGACGTGAGGGTTTATGTCTCCTCCTGCTCGGTGTGTGCCCAGTGTAAAGCTCCGAGACACCTGCCCAGAGGTAAGTTACATCCCTTACCCGTTCCACAACAACCTTGGTCACATCTGTCAGTGGATTTCCTAACAGATCTTCCTCCCTCACAGGGAAACACCACGATCCTGGTCGTTGTGGATCGATTTTCTAAGTCCTGTCGTCTCCTCCCTCTGCCTGGTCTCCCTACGGCCCTACAGACTGCGGAGGCCCTGTTTACACACGTCTTCCGGCACCACGGGGTGCCTGAGGATATAGTGTTGGATCGGGGTCCCCAGTTCACGTCGAGAGTTTGGAAGGCGTTTATGGAATGTCTGGGGGTCTCAATCAGCCTTACCTCAGGTTTTCACCCCGAGAGTAACGGGCAGGTAGAGAGAGTCAACCAGGATGTGGGCAGGTTTCTGCGGTCCTATTGCCAGGACCGGCCGGGGGAGTGGGCAGCGTTCGTGCCCTAGGCCGAGATGGCACAGAACTCGCTTCGCCACTCCTCCACTAACCTCTCCCCCTTTCAGTGCGTATTGGGGTACCAGCCGGTTCTGGCACCGTGGCATCAGGGTCAGACCGAGACTCCTGCGGTGGACGACTGGTTTAGGCGCGTGGAGGAGACATGGGAGGCCGCCCGTGTCCATCTCCAGCGAGCCGCACGTCGCCAGAAAGCCAGCGTGAACCGTCACCGCAGTGAGACCCCGGTGTTCGCATCGGGGGACCGGGTCTGGCTCCCTGGCGTACATTGTTTGTTCCATCCTGGATTCGAGGCGTCGGGTGGGGGGCCTTCAGTACCTCGTGTAGTGGGAGGGGTACGGGCCGGAGGAGAGGTGCTGGGTTCCGGTTGCAGATGTTTTGGATCCTGAACTGCTGCGGGAGTTTCAAGGGGGGGTATTGTCGGTGACGTCAAGGGGGGGTATTGTCACGACTTCCGCCAAAGTCGGCTCCTCTTTTTGTTCGTGCGGCGTTCGGTGAACGACGTCACCGGCTTTCTAGCCATCGCCGCTCCATTTTTCATATGTCCATTTGTCTTGTCTTGTTCCATACACACCTGGTTTTCATTTCCCCAACCAATCTACTTGTAATTAACCCTCTGTTTCCCATCATGTTTTGTGTGTAATTGTTTCATGTTATTGTGGTGTTTTATTACGTGCTTTACTTTTGTTATGTTCCGTGTTTTGAGCGCGTTTGATTTATGTAGTGCTCTTGTTTTTGGAACTAAAATAAAGGTGCGCCTGTTTACATCACTCTACTCTCCTGCACCTGACATCGCCTCTAATACACCCGTTGACAGTTGGATGCATTTGTTTTGGTTGTGTTTTGGATTATGTTGCGCATAATAGAAATGAATGCCAAATAATGTATTGTGTCATTTTGGAGTAACTTTTATTGTTAATAAGAATGGAATAGGTTTCTGAACACTATTACATTAATGTGGATGCTACCATGATTGCTAAAAATCGTGAATTATTCGTGAATAAGGATGAGTGAGAAGGTTACAGAGGCATACAGTAAATATCATACCCCCCAATGACTGCTAACCTCTGAGAGATTAGTATGTTTTGGATGCTTTGTACAAAATACAACCAAAAGAAACTGCAAATGCATTCAATAAGTTTGTAGTCAGGAGTGTATCAGCATGCCCCAACCATAACACACAACCAAAACCACAGCCTATGTCAATACAACAAAGACAGGAACAAATATTCAATATACAGTACACTCATTGAAAAACAAATGCAAGCTCTCGATTTTTAAATGATCTGAAATAATCAACTGATTTACTCATCTATCCAAGGGCCAAGCCAAAGCCCAGCTCAGCCTAGGTGGGACAAGCTCTGTCTAGGCATCACATACAGTTACATAGTGTCATAGACAATGTGTGTGAGAGAGAGATAGAGGAGGTCTGAGCTGAGCTTACCTGCAGTCTGCAGAGAGACAGAACCAGCCAGAGCCCACAGAGACAGCAGCAGCACAGAGTCCATCCTTCCAGCCTAGACCCTGGTTTCAGCCGTTATGAGGGAGGCACACTGGGAAACAGAACACTTTGGGGAGAGGGGAACAAAAGGGAAAAGGGGGGAGAGAGAGGGAGGGATAAGGTAACAGCCCGGGAACACACATCTGGTTTGCGTTGAGTGTTTAGAACACTGGGGAAAATTCCATTGGAAGAGACCTTTCACCCATTTATGTTGATAGAGCTGAGAGAAGGGGGTCAAGAGGTCAAACATAGCAGCTGACATTACAGTCTCCCACTCACACACATACACAGAAACACACACACATACACACACACACACCTGTAATCAACAGGGTCTACTGATCAAAAAGTTACAGGTTCTATTATTACTACCTGAGCCAGATCACACACACAAACACACACACACACACACACACACACACACACACACACACACACACACACACACACACAAACACACACACACAATGATAAAGGTCCATAGACATCTGCTGATGTCATCTCTGTTGGACAGTTGTTTTTATTGAGTCACTTCAACAGTGTTACAATCAAAGAAAAACTATACCATTTTACAGTTACTACGATAGTCTTCTGTCTATATCCTCTTTTATATTTAAAGAAAATACATATTTTGATAATAATGGAAACATTATTGTCATATCTTCTTATCATATATTATATGAGTGTTTATATTATATGAGTATTTATATTATATTAGTATTTGTATGATATGAGTATTTATATTATATGAGTATTTATATTATATTAGTATTTGTTGTAAGGGGTGCGTAACTGGTGGCAGGGAAGTCAGACGCAGGAGAGCAGAACTAGGTAATAGCCGGAGCAGTTTAATTCCAAAACCAACGGCATCAAGAAAATAACAACTTGGGTACAAAACCCGACGCGCACCAGTCCACATGTGCACAAGCACTTACAACAAACAATACCACACAAAGACATGGGGGAAACAGAGGATTAAATACACAACACGTAATGAGGGAATGAAAACCAGGTGTGTGGGAAAACAAGCCAAAACAAATGGAAAATGAAAAATGGATCTGCGATGGCTAGAAGACCGGTGACGGCGACTGCCGAACACCGCCCGAACAAGGAGAGGAACCGACTTCGGAAGAAGTCATGACATTTGTATTATATGAGTATTTGTATCATATTATTATTATTGTTATTATTATAACAAGTGACCACAAAGCACATCCATCCAAAACAATATGTGTTTAAGGGTGAAATGTGATACATTTATGAATGATCTTGTCTTTATCTTTGGCCATAACCACAATGCCCCAGCACTGAACCATGCGTGTTTGGACTATCTGGCTTGATTACAGAAAGTTAGCTATGTGAAACTAAATGAAGTCTCATGGGACTGCTGTTTCACCACATGACATTGTTGAGTTTTAGTTCAATCTGTCAGGGGGCGACAGGACTTCCCATCAAGAATAAACAAGTTACAAGTTTCAAGAGTTTCACAGATGATTCGACACATGCACCGGATACAACAGGTGTAAAACAGTACAGGGAAAGTATTTCCCAACAGTGCAGTAATATCATTAATAAAGAAGTAGGATATAAGTTGAAGAAACACGAGAATGCAAATATATATATATATATATATATATATATATACAAGTATATATAGAGTCAGTGCGAGTACCTTATTCAGTGTGCAGGGGTACTGGAGTGGTTGAGGTGGGTTTAAACTTAAAAAGTGACTGGTAGCAGGATATACAGGTTAACAGGGCTGAAAAGTGACTGGTAGCAGGATATACATGTAAACAGGGCTGAAAAGTGACTGGTAGAAGGATATACTGTACAAGTACACAGGGCTGAAAAGTGACTGGTAGCAGGATATACATGTAAACAGGGCTGAAAAGTGACTGGTAGCAGGATATGCATGTAAACAGGGCTGAAAAGTGACTGGTAGCAGGATATGCATGTAAACAGGGCTGAAAAGTGACTGGTAGCAGGATATACATGTGAACATGGCTGAAAAGTGACTGGTAGCAGGATATACATGTAAACAGGGCTGAAAAGTGACTGGTAGCAGGATATACATGTGAACATGGCTGAAAAGTGACTGGTAGCAGGATATACATGTAGACAGGGCTGAAAAGTGACTGGTAGAATGATATACATGTAGACAGGGCTGAAATGTGACTGGTAGCAGGATATACATGTAGACAGGGCTGAAATGTGACTGGTAGCAGGATATACAGGTTAACAGAGCTAAAAAGTGACTGGTAGCAGGATATGCATGTAAACAGGGCTGAAAAGTGACTGGTAGCAGGATATGCATGTAAACAGGGCTGAAAAGTGACTGGTAGCAGGATATACATGTGAACATGGCTGAAAAGTGACTGGTAGCAGGATATACATGTAAACAGGGCTGAAAAGTGACTGGTAGCAGGATATACACGTAAACAGGGCTGAAATGTGACTGGTAGCAGGATATACATGTGAACAGGGCTGAAAAGTGACTGGTAGAAGGATATACATGTGAACAGGTCTGAAAAGTGACTGGTAGCAGGATATACAGGTTAACAGGGCTGAAAAGTGACTGGTAGCAGGATATACATGTAAACAGGGCTGAAAAGTGACTGGTAGCAGGATATACATGTAAACAGGGCTGAAATGTGACTGGTAGCAGGATATACATGTAAACAGGGCTGAAAAGTGACTGGTAGCAGGATATACATGTAAACAGGGCTGAAAAGTGACTGGTAGCAGGATATACATGTAAACAGGGCTGAAAAGTGACTGGTAGCAGGATATGCATGTAAACAGGGCTGAAAAGTGACTGGTAGCAGGATATACATGTAAACATGGCTGAAAGTTACTGGTAGAAGGATATACATGTAAACAGGGCTGAAATGTGACTGGTAGAATGATATACATGTAGACAGGGCTGAAAAGTGACTGGTAGCAGGATATACATGTGAACCGGGCTGAAAGGTGACTGGTAGAATGATATACATGTAAACAGGGCTGAAAAGTGACTGGTAGCAGGATATACATGTAAACAGGGCTGAAAGGTGACTGGTAGAATGATATACATGTAGACAGGGCTGAAAAGTGACTGGTAGCAGGATATACATGTGAACCGGGCTGAAAGGTGACTGGTAGAATGATATACATGTAAACAGGGCTGAAAAGTGACTGGTAGCAGGATATACATGTGAACCGGGCTGAAAGGTGACTGGTAGAATGATATACATGTAAACAGGGCTGAAAAGTGACTGGTAGCAGGATATACATGTGAACAGGGCTGAAAGGTGACTGGTAGAATGATATACATGTAGACAGGGCTGAAAAGTGACTGGTAGCAGGATATACATGTGAACCGGGCTGAAAGGTGACTGGTAGCAGGATATACATGTAAACAGGGCTGAAAAGTGACTGGTAGCAGGATATACATGTAGACAGGGCTGAAATGTGACTGGTAGCAGGATATACAGGTTAACAGAGCTAAAAAGTGACTGGTAGCAGGATATGCATGTAAACAGGGCTGAAAAGTGACTGGTAGCAGGATATGCATGTAAACAGGGCTGAAAAGTGACTGGTAGCAGGATATACATGTGAACATGGCTGAAAAGTGACTGGTAGCAGGATATACATGTAAACAGGGCTGAAAAGTGACTGGTAGCAGGATATACACGTAAACAGGGCTGAAATGTGACTGGTAGCAGGATATACATGTGAACAGGGCTGAAAAGTGACTGGTAGAAGGATATACATGTGAACAGGTCTGAAAAGTGACTGGTAGCAGGATATACAGGTTAACAGGGCTGAAAAGTGACTGGTAGCAGGATATACATGTAAACAGGGCTGAAAAGTGACTGGTAGCAGGATATACATGTAAACAGGGCTGAAATGTGACTGGTAGCAGGATATACATGTAAACAGGGCTGAAAAGTGACTGGTAGCAGGATATACATGTAAACAGGGCTGAAAAGTGACTGGTAGCAGGATATACATGTAAACAGGGCTGAAAAGTGACTGGTAGCAGGATATGCATGTAAACAGGGCTGAAAAGTGACTGGTAGCAGGATATACATGTAAACATGGCTGAAAGTTACTGGTAGAAGGATATACATGTAAACAGGGCTGAAATGTGACTGGTAGAATGATATACATGTAGACAGGGCTGAAAAGTGACTGGTAGCAGGATATACATGTGAACCGGGCTGAAAGGTGACTGGTAGAATGATATACATGTAAACAGGGCTGAAAAGTGACTGGTAGCAGGATATACATGTAGACAGGGCTGAAAAGTGACTGGTAGCAGGATATACATGTAAACAGGGCTGAAATGTGACTGGTAGCAGGATATACATGTGAACATGGCTGAAAAGTGACTGGTAGCAGGATATACATGTAGACAGGGCTGAAAAGTGACTGGTAGCAGGATATACAGGTTAACAGGGCTGAAAAGTGACTGGTAGCAGGATATACATGTAAACAGGGCTGAAATGTGACTGGTAGCAGGATATACATGTGAACAGGGCTGAAAAGTGACTGGTAGCAGGATATACATGTGAACAGGGCTGAAAAGTGACTGGTAGAAGGATATGCATGTAAACAGGGCTGAAAAGTGACTGGTAGCAGGATATACATGTAAACAGGGCTGAAATGTGACTGGTAGCAGGATATACATGTAAACAGGGCTGAAATGTGACTGGTAGCAGGATATACATGTAGACAGGGCTGAAAAGTGACTGGTAGCAGGATATACATGTAAACAGGGCTGAAATGTGACTGGTAGCAGGATATACATGTGAACATGGCTGAAAAGTGACTGGTAGCAGGATATGCATGTAAACAGGGCTGAAAAGTGACTGGTAGCAGGATATACATGTGAACAGGGCTGAAAAGTGACTGGTAGCAGGATATACAGGTGAACATGGCTGAAAAGTGACTGGTAGCATGATATACATGTAGACAGGGCTGAAAGGTGACTGGTAACAGGATATATAGATAAATACTAATGTTAATGGCAATCAATAACCAATGAACAGCAGCATAATGGTAGTAATACATCTAATCAATAATAATTTTAGCAGCAGTGTAGGTGTGTAGTTGTTAGACATTTAACAGTCTTATGGCCAGGGGGTAGAAGCTGTTTAGGAGTCTGTTGGTCTGGGCCTTGATGCACTGGTACCATCTGCCAGACCTGAGCATGGAGAACAGCCCATGTCTCAGGTGGCTGGAGTCTTTGACCATTTTTTGGGCTTTTCTCAGACAGATAGTGTACGTCCTGGATGGCTGGGAGCTCGCCCCCAGTGACGTGTTGGGCCGTCTGCACCACCCTCTGTAGGGCCTTCCGGTTGAGGGCGGTGCAGTTGCCATACCAGACGGTTCTATAACCAGTTAGAATGCTCTCGATGGTGCAGCTGTAAAAGTTCCTTGTGATCTGAGGGGCCATGCCAAATCCTTTCAGCCTCCTGAGGGAGAATAGGCACTGCAGTGTTAAGTCCTCAGTGATGTGGACAAAGAGGAACTTGAAGCTCTTGACCCTGTTCACTACAGCCCTGTTGATGTGGGTGGCCCCCCTGTTTCTTATAGTCCACGAACAACTCCTTGGTCTTGCTGATGTTGAGGGAGAGGTTGTTGTCCTGGCAGCGTGTCCTGACGGTCAGTGTGGCGGAGGTGTTGTTACCTACCTTCACCCCCTGAGGGTGGCCCGCCAGGAATTCCAGGAGCCAGTTGCAGAGGGAGGTGTTCAGTCCCAGGGACCAAAGTTTGGTGACGAGGGCACGATGGTGTTGAACACTAAGCTGTTGTCGATTAACACCCAGGTGGGAGAGGGCAGTGTGGAGTACACCTGAAATTGCATCGTCGGTAGATCTGTTGAGGCGGTATGCAAATTGGAGTGGGTCTGTAGGGTGACTGGGATGATGGAGTTGATGTGTGCCATGATCAGCCTTTCAAAGCACTTTATGATTACAAACAATTCCATTAACAATGATCAAATAGTTGCTTTAAGCCACAAACATTTAGTTCATGGAGTTCCACCTAAAAACACAACCACCCACACATACACCCACACCCATACACACACCCACACTCATACACATACACACACCCACACCCATACACACACCCACACTCATACACATACACACACCCACACACCCATACACACACCCACACTCATACACATACACACACCCACACACCCATACACACACACACACACACCCACCCACCCACCCACCCACCCACCCCCCCACACCCACACCCACACCCACCCCCCCACACCCACACCCACCCACACACACCCATACACACACACCCACACCCACCCACCCACACACACACACACACACACACACACACACCCACCCACACACCCACCCACACACACACCCACCCACCCACACACACACACACCCATACACACACACACACACACACACCCACCCACCCACCCACACCCACACACACACCCACCCACCCACACCCACACCCATACACACACCCACACTCATACACATACACACACCCACACCCATACACACACACACACCCATACACACACACACACACACACCCACCCACACCCACCCACCCACACCCACACCCACCCATACACACCCACCCACACACACACACACACACACACACACACACACACCCACCCACACACACACACCCATACACACACACACACACACACACACACACACACACACACACACACACACCCACACCCACACCCACCCACCCCCACACCCACCCACACACACCCATACACACACACCCACACCCACCCACACACACACACACACACCCACACACCCACACACCCACCCACACACTCACCCACACACTCACCCACACACACACTCACCCACCCACACACACACACTCACCCACCCACACACACCCATACATACACACACACACACACATATATACATGCACACACATATACTTAAATATTAGCTAAAATAAATATAAAGAGAGGACATCAAACTATTGCTAAAGAGTAGTACCACTACCAGTGACTTTGCTGATAAATACTTTGTTGAGGGAAAATGTACATGATACGATTGTGATGTGTTGTTGTCTCACCTAGCCACACTACATGACCAAAAGTATGTGGACAATTGCCTCGAAGAACGTCTCATTCCAAAATCACGGGCATTAATATGGAGTTGGTCCCCCCTTTGCTGCTATAACAGACTCCACTCTCTTCTGGGAAGGCTTTCCACTAGATATTGGAACATTGCTGTGGAGACTTGCTTCCATTCAACCACAAGAGTATTACTGAGGTCGGACACTGATGTTGGGAGATTATGCCTGGCTCACAGTCGGCGTTCTAATTCATCCCAACTGTGTTCGATGGGGTTGAGGTTAGGGCTGTGCAGGCCAGTCAAGTTCTTCCACACCGATCTCGACAAACCATTTCTGTATGGACCTCGCTTTGTGCGGGATCCTGAGTGGCGCAGCAGTCTAAGGCGCTGCATCGCAGTGCTAGAGGCTTCACTACAGACCCGGGTTTGATCCCGGGTTGTAACACAACCGGCCGTGATCTGGAGTCCCATAGGGCGGCACACAATTGGCCCAGCGTCGTCCGGGTTAGGGGAGGGTTTGGCCGGGGTAGGCCGTCATTGTAAATAAGAATTTGTTCTTAACTGACTTGCCTAGGTAAATAAAGGTTAAATAAATACATACAAAAATTGTGCACAGGGGCAGTGTCTTGCTGAAACAGGAAAGGGCCTTCCCCAAACTGTTGCCACAAAGTTGGAAGTCTAGAATGTCATTGTATGCTGTAGCGTTAAGATTTCCCTTCAATGGAACTAAGGGGCCTAGCCCAAACCATGAAAAACTGCCCAGACCATTTTTCCTCCACCAGACTTTACAATTGGCACTATGTATTGGGGCAGGTAGCGTTTTCCTGGCATCCGCCAAACCCAGATTCGTCCGTCGGACTGCCAGATGGTGAAGCGTGATTCATCACTCCAGAAAACGCGTTTGCACTGGTTGTGTGCGGCTGCTTGGCCATGGAAACCCATTTCATGAAGCTCCCAGCGAAGTTGTTGTGCTGAAATTGCTTCAAGAGGCAGTTTGGAACTCGGCAGTGTGTTGCAACCGAGGACAGACTATTTTTACGCGTTACATGCTTCAGCACTTGGCAGTCCCATTCTGTGAGCTTGTGCGGCCTACCACTTCGCGGCTGAGCTGTTGTTGCTCCTAGACGTTTCCACTTCACAGTAACAGCACTTACAATTGACCGTGGCAGCCCTAGCAATTTGATGAACTGACTTATTGGAAGGGTGGCACCCTATGACGGTGCCACGTTGAAAGCCACTGAGCTCCTCAGTAAGGCCATTCAACTGCCAATGTTTGTCTATGTGCTCGATTTTATACACCTGTCAGCAACGGTGTGGCTGAAATAGCCAAATCCACCAATTTGAATGGATGTCCACATACTTTTGTATATATAGTGTATCTTAAGATGAATGCACTAATTGTAAGTCCCTCTGAATAAGAGCGTCTGCTAAATAACAAAAATGTAAATGTAAAACGTGAGTAAATATAAAGAAAACAGAGAAGCAGTAAATAAGAACAATCTTTTATTTGTGTTTTCGGGGAAAGTTTGACTACATCCCCATTGCCAGCACTGAGTGGGCTGGAACAGTGGACACCACCGGTGCAGATGGGTAGTTGTAGTTCAATAAAAGTCACTATATGAGTTATCATCATCCACGTCAGGGAGATCAGGAACAACATCCAGTTGGGAGAGCATACATACAGTCACTGAGGTGAAAATAGGCTGCAGAAAACCAAGAGGAAAACTGTGGCTAGAGTGCATAGTCCATACACAACTAGAGAACTGAACAGACGTGTACAGTCAGAAGTGCATGGGATTCTACCGCTGTCGTTCTCCAGGTATGAGATGAGCCAGCGAGATTGTGGAATCCATGATCAACAGAGAAACCAAGATGGCCGCCTTCCTCTGGGAACTGTGTTTCAGTGAAGTCTGGTTAGAAACTGTACGTAGGGGTCATGAACAAACCAGCGGCCCTCGGGGGACCAAAACAGGATGTACATGGTGCAGGGCAGGAAGTGACATAAAAACAAGGATGCATTTCTGAATAGTCTCTCTGTGAGGATAGCTTGAGATCAAAGATGCTTCAATACGAAACAAATCATGTTCATCCAAAGAAATAAAATCATTCAATTATATATAACAGCAACAATAAAGGGGGGTAACAATCATCATAATCATAATAATAGTAATGGTAGTTATAACATGGTCGTTGAGGAAAAGAAGCACTATCACTGGGTTGACTGGGCCCTTTCTCTCCCCTGGGTTTAGTGAGTCGGTAGTGAAACATGACACTATGTGGATACTAAGACGATGCTCAACAACACAGAAATGCCGGAAAACTAACAGAAAGTATCAACAACCTTAATAAATCAACATTTAAAATTTTGGCTTTTTTATTAGTCCCAGAAATCTGAGAATTTAACACCATTCCGATCGATGGGGAGAGTAATAATAGCATAATCTCGAATGATAACCTATTCCCTATGTATATGGGAGAATAGGGTCACATTTGATATGACACCCTACCACAAACCCCATCTCCTGGAATACATTTGCATATACGCAGTCATACACACATCTCATCTCTGCAACATTCACACTTAGCATATACCTATGTAAAATACACAAACTGGTATATTTAATATAGACAATATTTATCTTCTACCAATAATAAGAATGCTAACTAAAATCATGAATATTGTACAGTAACACAAGTGTGCTTTTTCCTGGGTAGTTGGTGGACTATTTAGGAGGGTGTGAAGACATTGTGGTATTATGTATACAATCTACAACCACAGAGACCGGTTGTTAGGATCGGTTAAAGGTAAAAGTAGCCTTTTCGTGATTGGTTGTAGGCAACATTAACCATGTTGTAATTGGGTCAATTCGATATAAAAAACCTAGGAAGGAAGAAAACATCACAATGCAGAGAGAAGATCAAAACGGTCCACTGTAACCAGAACAACTAAAAAATCCTACCAACCCAGCTTGGGAAATATATTCTATATCAGTTAGAACTGACAGCAATCTAAAAGGACAAAAAGTGACAGAAAGAGAGCGAGAGAGAGAGATGGCCAAGGGCTCAGCAATATGAGTTCATAGTATACATAATAAAAACTAACAGTCGCCCCATCCATTAGCTGTAGTGTGATTGAATGCCCTGCTAGTCTTGGGGTCACATAATACAATTCTCTATATGACAGAGGAGATAGTGCAGCTATAATCAAACGTAAGAGCTGTTGCACCAAAGCCCAGACATCCAGACAACTACTAAACAGTCCAAACTGTTAGTAAAGGTTGCAAAAGTTGTAACAATATGAAGGACTTGTTATTTACAAACACAGGACAAGTGCTGAAGATTGTGCTGGGTTAATAGTGTTTCTCCCATTTCTCTCTCGCTCTCTCTCTCTTTCACTTTCCTACCATTTCAGCCCAACCCCCATCAGTTAGAAACACAACAAAGAAAACAAATTAAGTGCTTGAGTAAAATCCACAAAGAAATGTTGAACTGTACAATTTTAAAATCATTTTGCTCTCTATTTTACAGTTTAAAATGGCCGCCTTGCCTCCTAGTCCCTGACTCTGAATCCTGTCTAAAAATCCCTGTCTACCACCTCTAAAATAGCATCTCCTTTATCAATCTACTTTAAAAAGATATTTTGTCATAGCCCTCCATCTCTCTGTATCTTACATCTTTCCCATTCATATAGAAAATATACAAAAATTATTTCCAAAATTTGCTCCCCCTCTAGTCTTAATATAAAAATATACAATTCTCCGATATCAAAATCCTCAAAGTCAAGTCTTCTCTTCTTTCGTCTAAAGGGGCAACAGTCCTCCGGATTATGTAATCTCTCTGTCCCTAACCTTTAACCCTGCCCACTGACATCATCAAAATGTGACACCTGAGCTTCTTTATATCACCCTTCTCATCGTCTCATACATTCATCATCATCATCATCGTTATCATCATCATGTCACCCCATTCCACCCATCAGTTCGTTCTCTTTCTCCTCCTCTTCTTCACTGGTCTCCATGGCGATTCTCATATTTGTTGAGAATGTTGCGGCAGCGACCGAGCTCCTTCCTCATATCAGCCACTTCCTGTCTGAGTGCCTGGTTCTCTCTCTCCAGGAAGGCGGCGCGGACCGAGATCTGGTTTTCCTTCAAGCGCCGCGCGTCACGAGAACGCTTGGCTGCCTCGTTGTTCTTACACCGCCGGGACCAGTACTTATCATCCTGAAAGAGGGAGACACCGTTAGATATAGAGCTACTGACATTACCTTGTAGAGAATGATCTGACCCTGGACCAGAGGTTAGGGACAACTTCTACCAACTCTTAATACTTCTACCTACTCTCTGACTACCAACCTTGAGGTCTGCTGGCACCAGCATCTTGCGGGCCTTCTTGATCATGGGCTGTGGTTTGAGTTCGTCCTCGCTGAAGCGGTGTCTGCGGGGGTCGAAGGCGTCCTGGCCGGGCACGCTGGACAGAGCCACGTCGGCCGCATCGGGTTCAAAGCCACCCATCACATCTGGACCGTTGGATGTGGGCGTCATGAGAGGAGTGCAGGACGAAGAGGAGACAGAGGAACCAGGCGAGCCGCAGTCGTCGTTCATGCTCGATTGACTGCCTCCTGAAAGAGAGAGAATCGGTTGTTATTTTCTTATTAAACCTTTATATGAACTAGGAGATTCCATGTAGAAACATTATGACTCACTGACCCCTCAGGTCCATCAGATCGGTTGTTATTTTCTTATTAAACCTTTATATGAACACACAGCATTTATCTACAAGTCAAAATATGTAAAGTAAAAGAGCTGTAGAGCTGTTAGGCTGCAGTTACAGACCATGTCCACCAGGTGGTGGAAGAGAGCTACTTTCTGCTCTGAGTAACTAATAAACAGGAACGTTTTTCTCCCTGCTTTCAAGTGTGATTTCTACAGCCCAACGTCTTTCCAAGTATCATGAGCGTGCGTTTCACTTCAATATGAATCAATTATCATGGGGAAATTGAACTCAAATGGGAACTTTACATATGCTAGAGCACTTTTCTCAAGTTATCTTGTGTATAAACATTCAATATCACCCTTTTAGTCAGAGTTTATATTTCAATCCTGGTTTAATATTATTATTAACATGCCCAGACTCCTATAAGGCTGGTTTTGACAGTTTTCTTGAAATGTTTCTAAAACTGTTATACAACCGTCACCCCACCCCACCCCTTGAAATCAGTTCCCTATGTTCTATAAAGCTCACTCACCCCCTTTAGGGCCTAATGCACATAACACCTTGACATTCCTATCATAAAGACTCCAAACAGCCTTTTCCTCTTCCTATTCCTCCTTTACGAGAACACAATCAGAACACAGCCTACACTACACCCACCTCGAGTTAAGTCAATGGTCAGGTGTCTGAATGAAAACTCAAGATCATTACAAATACGTTCTCCTGTCTTGCCTCATAATTTGTGTTACACTGTAACGACTATGTAGCAAAAACATCATCCAACCCGCAATATCAATTTTGGCTTCGTCAATGCTTCTTTTACATAAATATCAGATTTATCTTGTAAATGTGAAAGTGTCGTATTTAACTCATGTCTAAACTGTCTAAAGTGTATTATTGTGACATTGGAATACAACTGGAATGCAGCTAAAAAACAACCAGAAGGGTTAAATACAATGGCTACTGACATTCTCCATCTACTGTACAGCAGCACATCTTAATCATTACTATCTCTGTAAATCTCTCTCTTCTGCATTCAAACATTCCATTTGAACTTCAGTATCAGCAGGCAATGGGAACCTCTTCCTCCCCCCCTCCCTCCCTCGCTCTCCCTCACTCTCCCTCCCACCCTTGCGTGCCTCTCCACTCCTCCCAGTTCTCCGCTTGGCCCTGCCTCTCGTTCTCTTGCTCCAGTGCTCACAGCCTCGGCACGTGAAGGGACGCTGCACGTGCACATTGCTGTAGCGTGTGAGGTGAGGAGAGATTTAAAGACACGCGATCACAAACACTCACTACACACACCTACTTCCGCTCCCTCCCCTCCTTATCTCTGTCTCGATCTCCCTATGTACAGTAAGACCTTAGTGTTCAGTAAATGGCTGGTTGGACCTGAATTGAACATAAAACCGACCAAACCAAACCCCTTTGTCAGCGCTGTGAGATTAATTTGTTAAATGTCTCCCCTGTCTCTTTCTCTCAGGCAGCCTAAATGTTAAACCTAGCTCAGTGTGAAGGGTAGTTGGTAGCCTACAGGAAATTCCTGTCGTTGCTTTCTCAACCCCTCCTTGTTGTTCCCTCTCTGTCAAGTTAACTCAGCGTTAAGGGATTCCATTTGGCTTCACAGAAAATGATGCTTGGTCACCATAGGAGGATGTCAATATGAGTACTGAGGACAACTTAAAGAGCTGAATCACATGCAGACTCTACTACAGCCTTCTCTCTAAGGACATAGCCGTCCTGTATTGATACAGGGTCACCATGGTATCTGCCATGTCACTGATACTCCATTTTAGTCCTTCATCTAGTTGCCACTTCACAAGGCCAAAACAACATGGCACCATAATCCTTGCTTCATTTGGCCAAACTGGACCACTGAATACATTGTCGATACCATGTAAACTGAGATACATTCACCAACCACCCACCACCCCTACAATCCCTTTCCATAGAATCACCATAAACCGTCTCAATCTCCACCCCTCTCCCCATTTTCCTATTGAAGATGTGTACAATAAACAGATGTACACTGTTCCGTATTGTATCTATGGGATAAAATCATCATAGAAATCCCTGCATGTTGCCCTCCCCTCCTCCGACACCCGGTTCAGGTTACTCACCATAGTCAAGTCCTCCCTGCATGTTGGACTGGGCCACCTCCAGGCCGATGAGTGACGGGGAAGATGATGATGACGAGGAGGAGGCTGAAGAGCAGGGTGGGGGCGATGAGGGGGGGCACTGGGAACTCTGATTGGGCACCGCCGACTGGGAACTCTGGGACGGGATCTGGGCTGTACTGGAACTGTTTTGGCCGTGGGCACCGCCCATGCCGTTCTCTGTGAGGAATTCCTCCAGGTCCATGTACTGCAGCTGGAAGAGGCCTCCTTCCACTGGCAGGGTCCTCTCCCACAGGAGGGGTCCCAGGAACGCAGACTGGTTAAATCCTCCACCTGATCCTCCACCTCCTCCTCCGCTGCCACAGCCGTTACTGTTACTGCTGCTCACCCCGCTGCTGCCGGTACGCATGTTGCAGCCGCCGTTCCCGCCACCCAAGGAGTCCTCATCCATGTCTGTGATGGTTCTGTCTTTGTCTGTGATGGTGGGAGAGAGACAAAATGGAGGTTATTGGTTAGTAAAGGATGGACAGGGGTTGGAACTCTCAAGAGTTGTTGTTGTCACATCAAATGTTTGACCCTTGGTGCTGTCAGAGGTGGTTTTGGGATTATAAGAAAATAAAAACAAAAAGTGTTATGGTATCCCACTAGATACACTCCCTCAAGTCTGGTTCCTCACAAGGTTTCTTCCATCTACACGCTTTGCATTTTAGTTTTGGGGGGGAATTTATTAGGGTCAAATGACAGGATATAATTATCTTATGTCCAAAGCTGTAGGCGTTCTTGTAAACCTATTTAATTTAATTCAATGAGACAAGAGGGTGCTATGGCCCAAGCCTCATAGCTGTTGAGGTCCAGAGGCACAATTATCCTATAGATGCATCAACTCTACAGATATTGAGAGATGGATGATATCTGTGGAATGGTGTGACAGTTGGATGCATCAGCTGCACTGCTCAATGCTTCAGTCAGACCGTAACAGATGGTCATACACGAAACTGCACAAGAATCAAAATCAGAATGCTGGATGAAAAGCAATAGGATTTTTACTACATGTATGCATGTCTATGTCTATATTTGGTGAGACAAATGAATTTGTGAATATAGGCATCCATACCACAGGCCTCGCTGGTACTGTTTAGCATGTCAGATATTATACCAAAAGATGTCGTCTTAATCTGCATGCTAATCTAAAACTAAACCAGGGGATTGGAGGGGCGGAGATTATAATCCATATGAGAACATCATGCTCAGCTCACAGCAGAGTGCAACATGGGATGGCACCATCATTCTATTGGACATTTGGGGGTCATAATTGGACAGTGAGTGACCTTTGTGTTTGGATAAAAGTGTTTGTTATGCTTAATGACCATGTAATAACGTAATGGCATATTGGTTTCCTTACCCTGTAAACTGTCTATGGATAAGGTATGACAGTAGTTCATGCTTCGGTTTAGTTTCCCTCTCATTGTTTCCACATGCTAACGTATTAGCATTTGTGGCACAAATCCTATTAAAGTCATGGGACCAATATTATGTCCAAATCATCCAAAGGTATCTCAAGTTGATTGTGAAGCTCAACAAAGTCACTTATAGATGATTTGAACATGATTACTATCCCATAATTTCTTTTCTGGTTTACTGCTCTATACTATAGGAGTGGTTGGATTCCATTAACATTTTCCAAAGAGCATTTGATCCTACACTCTTAGAAACAGGGTTCCAAAAGGGTTATTTGGCTGTCCCCGTAGGAGAACCCATTTTGGTTCCAGGTAGAACCCTTGTTGGTTGCAGGTAGAACCCTTTTGGGTTCCATGCAGAACCCTCTACATTGAACCCAAAAGGGTTCTACCTGGAACCAAAAATAGTTATTCAAAGGGTTCTCCTATGGGGACAGCCGCAGTACCCTTTTAGGTTCTAGATAACACCTTTTTTTCTAAGAGTGTAAGTTCTGTTCTGAGACAAAGTTTCCTATTGTGGTCCTGACCTGTATTATCAGAAGTAAAAATACAAACTGACCATGAATCAGTTCTAAAGGACAACTTCCACCGCCATGTATATCCTATGGTGTGTGTTGGTTGCAGAATGTCAATCATGAATCATTGTTCAGAGCTGAGTTCTGTACTGAAGAACCACACCAGTATACCTTCTCTGTTTTGTTTCCAAACAACAAGTCAGACAGTGGTGCGTGTGACAATGGCAGGGCCAGATATTAAGTTATGCTGGTGAGCACAGCTGTCTTCACTGTACTGTACTCAATTGAGTCAGGCAGACAATGGAGACTGGTAGATATGATTTCATTGAATGTCAGTTACAAAATATGCTAAATAACAGAAAAACAACATAGGCATGCAGTGTCTGTTAGCGTAAGTGCAGCAAACTCCATCAGCAACATTGTTGCACTGTAGAGCCTTCAGTGGTAACAGCATGATAACAATGTAACAATCAAATGAAATCAAAGTTATCTTCTCACCTTTAACGTCGCAGCAGTCTTTGACAATTGCACGGTCTCCCTTCATCGGATGCTGCAGGAGGGATTTCAAACTAGCCATGGAGTTGAGGTGTCCACCGCTGATGGAGCCACCAGACTGGTTGCAATTCCCGAACTGCGGGCTAGCGCCGGCTGGGAGGTCCGGGGTCAGGAGCTGGGTGAGCTGCCTGGACATAGTTGGCCGGACCTGGTTGTTGATTAGGATCCTGGGGCGCAGGCGGAGTCGAAACGACTGGCAGATTGATCACCGCTATTCAATTAACGAGAATATTGAAATAACATGTATTATAGTTAGAATTGGGTACAAACCAGGTGCAATGAATAGTCTATTGGAAATTACATTACAAACTTGTTGAAATAATATAAAACGCATATGTGAGTGCATATCTCGACAAGATATGAGAACATTTAAGTTTGATTCCCAGGCTCAGTATACCAGAGTGTAGCCTAATAATAACAAGCAATAGTTGCAAAACATGTCCCTTTGATTTGTTTAGAATGTCAATAAACATGTTCTTACCTTTCCCTCTATTTAGGCTATGAAGTGTTATTATATCCACTGTTGTATCATTATAATAAACAGTATTCCAGTAGATATGGTGCAACACTATATTATTTTAAATCCCCGGTGCAGATCAAGGTGTTATTCTCCAATAGAGACCAGTTGTAAACGTCAAACTAATGACTGGTGCCCATGGTCAATTCAAAGGTGGACAAAATAAAATCCGAGCTGGAGATCAATAAATTGTTGTCGAAAAATATCCTGAGTTGATCAACACCCCAAAAAATGACGATTCAAATATGACCAAAATGAAACTCGAAGCAAGGAAAAAGAATGTCCTGCTCCACAATGCCAAATTAACAAATAATGAAGAGCGAAAAGCGGAGAAGGCTCTGAGTACGCGCGCTATTTGTCGGGTGACAAGCTGTATTACTTTTTTCTTTAAGCTTTCCTGTCGCTCTATCGTTCTTTCGGGAGGGGGGGGTCCTCTTTTCCCCCGCGTACTTTGTGTAGCCAATGTACTGAAGCACGGGCTTGGATTTGGGCTGCGCGACGGCTGTCTTCTCAGCTGGAACGAACACGGGCAGTTCACGTGACGTCACAACTCATAGGGCAAGGCGCGAGAGAAGGCATGATTGGCTTATTTGTTCAATATGCATGACACAAACACACAACCCCCCTCGTGCCACACCTCGAGGGGGCACGCCAAGCACTTGTTGTTTGTATGCTCATGGACAGACGGACGAAAACAAATGGACAGTTAGCAATCACCCGCCACCGTTATCATCATGACTTTAAATGAACGTCTTTAAATGACACTAGCAACTGAGGGGACCTTGAGACATATCCTCTATAGAACGTTCATCTAGGCATAAAGATTATTGCCCAAAT
The DNA here is from genome assembly GCF_016432855.1 of Salvelinus namaycush. Classification (NCBI taxonomy): domain Eukaryota; kingdom Metazoa; phylum Chordata; class Actinopteri; order Salmoniformes; family Salmonidae; genus Salvelinus; species Salvelinus namaycush. The sequence continues at coordinate 65,001,479 of NC_052311.1, read as the reverse complement.
AGAGTGCCAATATGATTCTTTCATTATAATGGCAAAGGGCCTAGCACCATTCTATGAGAAAGCAACTGAGTGTAGACTACAGTTTTCCCAGTTCGCTTGTAATCCAGAGAAAACGTGAGTGGCTGCCGGGTTTTCAGGCGAAAGGAACACAGCAGCACGTTGCTTCCTAAAAGCAGAATAGCTGTAATAGCGCACATGGCCCAGTCACGAGGAGGTGCAACCCTTATGCATGTTGCTCTAGCTTCGATTGGTTGGAGAAAATAATGTCTCCTCCCCTAGTGAGCGCTTATTGGAAAGAACTAGGCCACCCGCCCCGCCCTACGGATTCCCCCCATGCTACGGCCGCGTGAGACCGATTCAAAGCAGAACAGCGCGAGGTGTATGCAGTATTGTATTTTAACCCACAGCCAAAGAGCCACAGGAAATTGTTTCCTTTTTTTTTTTTACTGCTAGTCGGACATCGGAAAAACAATATTTAGACAGATCCCAGGAACAATATACATCCTTATGAGGATATTACTGTGTGTACCACTCACTTGTTTTCTTTACAAATAGGCATATGCATGAGTATAATTAATGGGGAAACAATTGATACATTGATTGATGATAAACTATTATACATGTGTGTTTACTGCAGAAGTTTACTGCAAAACGAACCTTGCATGCCTTTATGCCTGACCTATTCATGATAATTAATCGGTTAGTACAATTTGAGAAGGTTTGAGAGATCATAGAACAGGCCTACAGAAGAGGTAGTTAGAATATAGAAAAGACTGACAATGACCTTAAATTACATTCACATTGTCTAAAAATTGTTTTCTATTTTAAATCGTATACTCTTGTTATTGTGGCAGCACCATCTCAACAGGTCAAATTCCTGTTACATGTAAATGTACTTAGCGAACAAAGGTGACTCTGATTTGATAGGTAGGCTATAATATGCTTCTTCGGCTGTAGTCCTACATGACATGTGGAAAATGCACTAACACATGAACAGACCATGGTATCTAGAAATTCAAATGATAGTTAGCATTTCATGTTTATTTTAGTATTTAGACATGAATGATTGATGTTTAGTAGTATTTGGTATTGAAACAGGGGGAATAAATCCTAATGAAGCTAAATGTGCATATCCCTCTGTAGCAGTTAGTGTGACAGTGCTGCTGCCACCTAAAACATACTTAAGTCAAACCAGAACAACAGACCACAGCTGTCATATTTCATTAAGGTGAACTCTAATACTGTAGTCTACATTACAATAGCCTATATTCACACAAACTAACAGAACTAGGTCAGTAGGGCAGCCACAACTGCCTTGCAATTCTGGATGAAGACTATGTATGTTTGTATGTATGCATTTATGTTGATGTTCTATCTGTGTCTTAAACAAATAGATTTATCTCACACTCGCATGCAAGCATGAGTCTGCAAACACACACACACATTTGTACACACTCGGTCACTCAGTCCCTCACATGCACGCACGGCTCAGACACGCGCACTCACTGACACACACAGCTCAGACATGGACACTGCACGTTCCGACTCTTGAATCCACCCCCTATCAGTGTAAAATCCATGTGACTGCCACACTCTAAAACACAGGGGCCAGAGTACAGTGAGCAGAAATGAGGTGCCTAATGCCATCTAGTGGATTTAACATAATACTCTAGGCTGTAGATGTCCATTATTTATTTATTTTGGGTGGTTGTGATTTGTGACCATTTCAAATTGGGGTCATGGAAAGCAAAGCAAAAAAAATAAGCATTTCTGGTAGAATATACAACATTAATTGGATTGACCTGCCAATAAGTTGGATAACCATAGTTGTGCTGGATAACCATAGTTGTGGTGCTGGATAACCATAGTTGTGCTGGATAACCATAGTTGTGGTGCTGGATAACCATAGTTGTGGTACTGGATAACCATAGTTGTGGTGCTGGATAACCATAGTTGTGCTGGATAACCATAGTTGTGGTGCTATAAACCATAGTTGTGGAGCTGGATAACCATAGTTGTGGTGCTGGATAACCATAGTTGTGGTGCTATAAACCATAGTTGTGGTGCTGGATAACCATAGTTGTGGTGCTGGATAACCATAGTTGTGGTGCTATAAACCATAGTTGTGGTGCTGGATAACCATAGTTGTGGTGCTGGATAACCATAGTTGTGGTGCTATAAACCATAGTTGTGCTGGATAACCATAGTTGTGTTGCTGGATAACCATAGTTGTGCTGGATAACCATAGTTGTGGTGCTGGATAACCATAGTTGTGGTGCTGGATAACCATAGTTGTGGTGCTGGATAACCATAGTTGTGCTGGATAACCATAGTTGTGGTGCTGGATAACCATAGTTGTGGTGCTGGATAACCATAGTTGTGGTGCTATAAACCATAGTTGTGCTGGATAACCATAGTTGTGCTGGATAACCATAGTTGTGCTGGATAACCATAGTTGTGGTGCTATAAACCATAGTTGTGCTGGATAACCATAGTTGTGCTGGATAACCATAGTTGTGCTGGATAACCATAGTTGTGTTGCTGGATAACCATAGTTGTGGTGCTGGATAACCATAGTTGTGGTGCTGGATAACCATAGTTGTGGTGCTGGATAACCATAGTTGTGCTGGATAACCATAGTTGTGGTGGATAACCATAGTTGTGGTGCTATAAACCATAGTTGTGCTGGATAACCATAGTTGTGCTGGATAACCATAGTTGTGCTGGATAACCATAGTTGTGGTGGATAACCATAGTTGTGGTGCTGGATAACCATAGTTGTGCTGGATAACCATAGTTGTGGTGGATAACCATAGTTGTGCTGGATAACCATAGTTGTGCTGGATAACCATAGTTGTGGTGGATAACCATAGTTGTGGTGGATAACCATAGTTGTGGTGGATAACCATAGTTGTGGTGGATAACCATAGTTGTGGTGGATAACCATAGTTGTGCTGGATAACCATAGTTGTGCTGGATAACCATAGTTGTGGTGGATAACCATAGTTGTGGTGGATAACCATAGTTGTGGTGGATAACCATAGTTGTGGTGGATAACCATAGTTGTGCTGGATAACCATAGTTGTGCTGGATAACCATAGTTGTGCTGGATAACCATAGTTGTGCTGGATAACCATAGTTGTGGTGGATAACCATAGTTGTGCTGGATAACCATAGTTGTGCTGGATAACCATAGTTGTGCTGGATAACCATAGTTGTGGTGCTGGATAACCATAGTTGTGGTGCTGGATAACCATAGTTGTGCTGGATAACCATAGTTGTGGTGCTGGATAACCATAGTTGTGCTGGATAACCATAGTTGTGCTGGATAACCATAGTTGTGGTGCTGGATAACCATAGTTGTGGTGCTGGATAACCATAGTTGTGGTGCTGGATAACCATAGTTGTGCTAAGTTGAAATGTATTTGTATATCCATGATGACATCCTGAAATCCATCAGGCCCACACAGCTATTTAACTATATCTGGGACAAAACTATTATACTGATTTTGGTATTTGTAACATTTTTCTCATTAAAGAGTCAATACCCACATGATTAGTTATCAGTAACTTTCCAGTTCTTCATCATTAGCCTTACATGATACATGGAGAAAAAGCACAGCAGAGAACACTTATGTTTTATTCAATGCTGAAGTATAATCAACAACTAACTTTGTTTTAAGTAAATAAAGTGATAGAAATGTACTTAGAACTATTATTTTTCTTTAGAAGATAAAACAAGGCTTGACAGGGTTATGAACATGATTGCAACAACAAAAAATAAGAGAAGAGGACAGGATAAAATCCAGGTTTGGCAGGTAGACAGATGGAGTTAAACACACATTAATACATGTAATCATAACTGTTTTTGCTACTATGAAGGAACAGTAAAAGCTAAATAAAGTACTTTGTGAAAAGAGAAACACAGCAGTGATAAGATATTAACACAATATACGTTACAGTGAGCTTTTTTCATCCTGTCTTGTCTCAATATCTTGGTATAAAAGCTACAATTGTTTCCACAGGCATGAAAATTAAACAAAGTGATCATGATTAACAAGGCTTTTTGTAAGATACACTTTTTTGTCTGGAAGTGGTATTCACTTCAATCTATTAAGATTCTCAAATGTATTTTTAAAGACGTGATTAAATCACTGGGACATTTATCAGGACTTTGTTAACTTCCGCTTAAAACCCGTCCTTTTTGGATGTACTGAATGAATCATCACATAGTGAGTTCACAACCTCCCCAACAAACTGACCAAAACACACACACATGCACCGACAGACAGACTGTCTCTCTACCAACCACAAGTCTGTGTCTCACCCTCTCCCTACTCCTACTAAATGCACTTTTTACATTAAAAAAATCCCCAAAAGGGCTCTAGGTGAACATCAACAAGACATAGTACACAGCAGAGACAGAGTTATCATACAGCTAGGGGTATAGAAGGGATGCTAGTAAGGCTGAGGGGGTAGAGTTAAATTAGCAGGTCAAATCACCTAAACATGTCTAATAACTGCACAGTGTCAGCCAAGCATAGTGTCAATGCACTTAAGGGTTAATGATCATATGAAAACAGTAATGTCTTTCAACATCCTCCCATACAGTTTGGATGGAAGAATTCCGGGTGATCCTTGGTTGATCTACAGTAGTTCATGTTGTTAAAACACTCGTTCTAACAGTCAGTTAGTTGAGTTGATGAGGTCCAGACAGACACCAGACCAATTCAATCGCCCCCCCCAAAGGCTTTTGTTTTTTAAAGTCCATCTTCTTATATGTATAGTCCAAAACTGATAACCTCTCCCTTTCCTATCAATGAAAATCTAAACACCACTACCTTAGAATTCAGCAAGCTCAGTATCTGTACTCTGTAAGCAGGGAGTGCGACATCTCCCCCTGCTCCTCTCTGCTCTTCCTCTCCCCCGCCCTCTTGGACAACTTCAGGCTAATAGCGCCACCTCGTGGCAGTCCCTTGGCCCTATGTCGGCAGGTCAGCTTGTGCCTGCGGAGGAGGGGGGCGTTCCAGAAGCGAGCAGAGCAGCGTCTGCAGGAGAAGGACCCTCGGGCGCGATGAGTCGCCCGGTGGATGAAGGCTTCCAGGAGCCTGTGAGACTGCTTCCCACACACACTGCAGCACAGACGCTCCTGGGGGGACAGGACTCTCTGGGTATGTTTAGCTGCCCTGTGGGCTAGCAGGCCGGCCTGGCGGGCGAACATGGCGTGGGGACAGATGGAGCATGCAAAACGTTTCACTGGGACTTTGAGAGATGACAGGATTTGTATCTTCATCCCTCTTGTTGTAACCAGCTCATATCCTCCCCCTCCCGCTTCCCCCCCTCGTCTAATCTTCAACAGAAGCTTTTTCTTCCTCAGCTGTTTTTGGAAAACAGACCTCCTCTTCCTCTGGTTTTTCCTCCCCTCGTCTCTGACGAAGCCTGAGGACTCCCCCCACATGTCCCCTCTTCCCTCCCTCCTGTCGGACTTTCTCTTCTTTTTCTTGTGCCTCCTCATGTCATCGTGTGATTGGATGTTCCTGTGGTGTTGTTGCTGGGACTGTGGCTCTGAACGGTGGTGGTGATGTGAAGAATGGTGGTGGTGGTGGTGGTGGTGGTGATGGTGGTCGGATGGCAGCTCCGTGAGGGGCTGGAATGGAGCTGTGGTGTGAAGGGTGTGACTACTGGACCCAGCTGGGTAAATGTGCTCCCCTTTCACCCTTGCTGGGGAATGCTGGTGCTGAGGGGGCATGATTGTGGAGTTGGGTGGCAGGGGCTGAGAGTAGGGAGGGACACTGGAGGCTGAGGAGTGGGCCGTACCAGCATCATAGAAAAGGGGGGAGTAGCCAGCTGGGGGCTGAGGTGGCTGTTGTTGATGACTGTGGGTGACAACACTGTGACTCTGCTGCCCCCCGTGGCCCTCAGTGGAAGGTGCCATCTGAAGGAGGGCGTTGGTGGCTGCCTCGCTCTCTGACGCAGTCCCAATCACTCCACCTCCAGCTGCACTGTTTACCCCTGACCCACTGCCGTCCCCTTGTGCGTTGTCAGGGCCGGTGCGAGCCAGGCCGTGCTGTGACAGCCTGTGTCGAGTGAGACTATTGGAGTAGGCAAAGGCCTTCCCACACACCTCGCAGCTGAACAGCTTCTCACCTCCGTTCTCATGGACCGTCTGGTGATGAGCCGTCAGGTGGAAGTGATGGCGGAAAGACTTCCAGCATATGGCACAAGTGTAGAGCCTGGGCGGGGGCTGGCTGTTGGAGCCTTGAGGCTTGACATCTTGGGGGTATGAATAATAGGAGGAGGAGCTGTTTCCTTGGTTCTGTTCCCTGTCTTGGCCCATCCCACATGACGGGTTTGTGTTGAAGTTGTTGAGGTTCTCCCCTCCTGGTGTAGCGGGGACCTCTTCCAGCTCCCCTTTCTGATGGAGCTTCCCGTGCCTCTTGAGGCTCTGGGAGTAGCCAAACTCTTTCCCACATAGGCTGCACTTGTAGTTCTTCTCCCCAGAGTGAACGGTGTGGTGCTTGGTGAGGTGGAAGGCCTCTCTGAAGTGCTTCCCACATGTACTGCAGCGGTGGGGCTTCTCCCCAGTATGGACACGGTCGTGCCTACGCAGGGTCTCGCGGCGTGCAAACCCCCTGCCGCAAACACTGCACAGATATGGCCGCGGGATGTTGCTCGACTCTCTGGGAGCTCTGGGGGTGTACTGCCTACGTTTAGGGGGAGCGTTGGGGTCTTTGGGCTTTCTGGGTTTCCGGGGACGTTTTGGTTTGGCAGCAGGGTTCTGTGGATCATTCCCCTGCTGTTGGTTGTGGTTAATATTACCACTCATACCATCCTGGTTCCCTGCTCCTCTATAGGTCTTATCCATCCCAGATGTTGATGAAGGGGACCCCAAGGGGCCTAAGTCCAGCCCCCCCAACAGCCCTCCGATGATATCCCTCCTATCGTCGCCTCTGTTCCCACTGTTCATATCACAGTTGGCGGCAGCAGCGGCGGCGATGGCTGAGATGGCGTTGTTGACAGAGCTGGTGACGTCGTCTTCAGAGTCATCCAGGAGAGAGGACAGGGGGAGGTGCTGCTGGTGGTGATGTTGGGTTTGACTCTGAGGGTGGGGGTGCAGCGTCGGGGCCAATGGTGCCTTCCTCAGCGCCGGGCCCACCATCCCACTGCCACAGGGGGAGGCTCCAGAGTAACACGGAGACGGGTTACCTTGAGAACGGTGGTCGTCATGGTAGCCTGTGTAACGATTCCGAGAGTAATCAGTGGGGTATTTACCATCTGGCCTGTCCCTGCTGTTAGCATTCCCTCCCCTCTCTGACTGAAACAGACCACCATCACACCCTAGCCTTGACTTCTGACCTCCCTCACCTCCCATGATCACACCCTCTTCATCTTCCTCAGTTTTCCCATAAATCACCCCTCTACTACCCTGGTAATCCCCACCTCCTCCACCTTCTCCTCCTCCCATTCTGCCCTCCCCTACAGCTCCTTCCTTGCTGCTGCCCTGTGGTTTTGATGCCCTACCTGGCTTGCCGCATGTGCCAGAGGCAGCATGGTTGAGTAGAGAGGTGCTCTCACGGAAGCATCGACCGCAGGCTGGACAGCGAAAGGGCTTGTCCTGGTGAATCTTCTCGTGTCGCGTCAGTGACTCACGGCGGTTGAAAGCCCGGGAGCAGATGCTGCAGCCATACGGGCGAGCCTCTGAGTGGATGACGCCATGCTGGAGGAGGTGCCCCTTTTTCTTGAAGTGCTTGCCACAATCTGAGCAATTGAAGGTCTTGTCAGGGCTGGGGCAGGAAGATGAGGCCTGGACTGAGTTGGATGATTGTTGGGAGGACAGCGAGTTAGATTGAGAGTTCAGATCCTGGGTGGAGTGTTCCTGGGTGGAGTGTGGGAGACTGGGGTCAGTTAGTGGTTGGATATGAGTCGGGTTTGGGTTAATACTGGCATTATTGCTAGTACCTGCTGCCGTAGACTCATGCATACGCAGGTGCCTGCGAAGGCTGGAGAGGTGAGTGAAGGTTTTGCCACACTCACCACAGTTATAGAGTGGCTCAGTGTCAGCCTGTGTAGATGCAGATGGCATTGAGCCCATGTTATCAGGTTTGGATAGGTGAGAACCATTAGTAACCAGGACTGATGCTGCAGTGGAGGAGGGGCCAGAGGAAGAGGAGGATGAGACAACTGATGATGATGATGATGATGAAGAGGCAAGGAGGGATGGATCTCCTCCCAAACCTGACATGCCAACCCCTCCGCCCCCACCCCCAACCAGCCCTGGGGAGGGGTCGTGGCCCAGCCCCCCTGCACTGCTGCTAGCATTGGGGTTCCCACTGCTGTGGCCGCTGCTGCTGTTACTGCCGCCATCTGACTTCCTCTGTGGCAGGTAGCCAGCCATCGCTTTCTTCCTCCTACTGCTGCTGCTTCCGCCCCCACTGCTGTCCCCCTTGCCGTCATCCTTGGAGAGGGACAGATGAAGCGGCAGGGGGAGTGGCAGGCCTGCTTCCTGCTGCATCAGAGAGGCCAGCTGGTTGGAGGAGAGCACTGGGATGCCCTGGAAGTCAAAACCACCCAGGGAAGAGGGCTGGGAGCCTGGGTGTAGGGGGTGGTGTGAGTGCGTGTGGGGGTGGGACAGGGTATGGGGAGGCAGCTGCTGCTGCTGTGGAGGCTGCTGCTGCTGTGGCTGAGCGGTAGAGAGGGAATGCGAATGAGAGGAATGCAGAGCTGGAGGAGGAGCAAGGCCTGAGCTGGATCCCTCACTCTGACCTAAACCTATCCCCAGGTGGTTGTGGGTTCCCTGTTGAACCAGAAACTGCTCTAAGCTAGAGTTAGCAGGCACCCCAGAGAGAAAGTACTGATTAGCAGCTAGCATGCAACTGAACTGCTGATGAAGGCTCCGTGCATCAGACTGGGCCCCAACCAGCTGGTGTCCCAGAGAGGTGACTGCACTGCTACTGGGGGGATTGTTAGTTACCACTGAACTGGAGGGGGAGGGGGAAGAGGATGAAGGGCCAGGTGATGCTTGGGGGACAGAGAGGCCCGGATGCAGAGGGGGTGGTGGAGGGGGGGCAACTCCCAATCCCCCAGCACCCCCACTACTGCTACCCCCAGAAAAGTGCTCGAAGCGGCCGACCCCAGAATGCAGTTGCTCCTGTGCCAGAGCTGCCTCTGTCGGGTGGAAGGAACGCAGGAACTGTGGGTAGCCCGACACATGGCTTGAGCTGCTGCTACTCATCTTGCTTGACTTGGATCTTGAGCTTTGTGAGGACGAAGAAGGTTGTTGTTGTAGAGGGGGAGGAGGGGCGCTCATTTTGGCAAAAATAGAGGCAGAATCGGAAAAGGCGTTGCTTCTGGCCCCTTGAAGGGACCCAAGGCCTAGCCCAGACAGGAGAGCTCCTGAGGTCTCGGCCTGCTGTTGTTGTTGCTGCTGGAGCTGGTGCTGGTGAAGCTGCACCTGCTGCTGATGCTGTAGCTGTCGTTCTAACCCAAGGCCTTTGAACTGATGGGCCTGGTGTCCGCTTAACATCTCTATTATGTCCAAATTGTATTTTCCAAATTGGAACATCTCCCACTCACTGGCACATGGGGGTGCAGGAGCCACACCTCCAGCACCAGGAGCAGCGACAATGATCCCACCACTGCCGCCAACGGACGAGCTTCGGCCGAGGGATCCTGTAGTGCCACTATTTGACCTGGAACTGCCTGAGTCGCCTCGGCTCGATCCCGAACTCCGCCCGATAACACTGCCGGTCCCCCCTGTTCGCGCACTTCGGCTGCTGCTACTTCCGCCCGATCGCCCACTGCCCCCACTCTCCATCCAACAGGAGAGGGAGCAAGTGTGTGGGGAATGGGGTTATTTAGTGTAAAGTGTGGGGGGGGGGGGGGGGGTCTCAAACGCGAACAGTTCTCACAGTTCTTTTCAACATGGATACCGTATTCTCTTTTTATCTTGATGGGTTGGTGCCATTTTATTTAGTCTTAAACACTTTGTACAGTTTCATGGGGAGAAAAGGCCTTGTTTTGGTGTGCAATCGTTGTTGGTCTGTTGTTGGTTGTTGGTCTCTTGGTGTTTTATGGCACAGAACAATCTTTATTAGAGAGCAGTTCATCCATATCATGGTTTCCCTTCATCCACGTCAGTTTATTCACTCATTCTCTGGGAAGAGATGATGTTTTCTTCTCCTCACTGAAAAACAGAGACTACATTAGTCAAAATACATATTTCTGTTTGATAAAAACTGTTAAATTGAACAGCTTACATTTGTAAATACACCAACATTTGTACCATTATGATACACCAAAGTATGTAGGATAAAATATAATTTTCTTTAGCTTAAAATAATTCACACACAACAAAAAAAGGTATATAATATATACACACATATATATTTTAAACAATGTATTTTTTAAATTATTGAAAAGGGATAAAGTAGGTCATGGAAATGCAACCACGAACCTTGAACATCACATTCATAGATGCCACAAAACAAATTACACATGGTTTTGTTAACAATGTGTATATTTATGTTGTATTATCCAGGGGGCAATTGAATAAGAGACCTAGGTCTCAAAATGTCGTACATGTTAAAATAAAGGTTAAATAAAATAAAACTTAGTAATGATATATTTTTTCAAATGTCAGTCTTACTAAAATTAATAGTTTTCCAAATGTAAGTATAGTATGCTGAATGACTATTTTATTACTACTGTTATTATAATGTATTTATTGTTTATTACTAGGGTATTACCGCATATAGTTTCGTATGAACTGAGCACTGTGTCACACTTTTTAAGTCCCCCTAACTGTAAATAAAACATTAATTATTATGAATTATTATTGCATGTTTATAAGACGTCAGCGAAATGTTGATCACGTTATGGAAAATCTTACCTTTGAATTTTGACAGATGTCAATGAGTCAAAATATGTTTTTCCCCCGACAGCGGAGGGAGATGGATTTTATTTCACAATCGCATCTTTTTGATTGCCTTTCACATTATGTAGATGACCAATCCTGTGTGGAGGACAGAAATTCAGAATCAGCAACTGTTATTCAGCCACTGCAAAAATTGCATAATTGCACAATACTAGCTACGGGAGCTACTAACTTTGGGTTGCACATTGCTTTGACAAACATTGGGGGTTTTGCAAAGAAGCGCTTACATGCAAAACTGACAGCTTTTGGTATAACATTCTATTTAGCTAGTAGATATCGCATGCAACCCATACAAATACACAACACACACGGCTTGCTATCTATAGCATAAAAAAATATGCATTCAAAAGCCAATGAATGCCTCTTGGCAGAATGAAATACGAAATTGCTTATTTACCTACACATCCAAGTATAAGTTCGGGATGCGGCCTGTCACGCCTTCCTACCATCTAGCTATCATTCGCTTAGCTCTCCATTTCTGCGTACTGTTTTCGGCTCGTTAGCCATAGCCATGTTCACTGATGCTGAGCTAGGTGAATGCTCGGCTCCCTTTCGCTCGAAATACTCAGTATTTGAGTCTGCAACCTTTTCCTCACCATTTGACAGCATCAATCCCCATTGGTAATGATGAGTTGGTGATGTTTTTGTCGGCTTAAATGTTTTGGACGGTCGGTTATAATTTTGGGGGGGTAAAAGGGAATGACGTGTGCTCACTTAACATTGGTCCTTTCCGGCCCGTGAAATATTTCCGGGTAGCATAACCTGTGGTTCAGTAGTTGTTTTGGATAGCACGCATGCTATCTATAGCTAACTGATATTTTGCGTTGAATTATTCTTATTTACATTTAGTAAAGATTTTTTATGGTATATTATGTCAAGTCGTCACCCGTGTATGTATCCGAATGACAAATAATGTGATAAAAATCCGTCAGAAATAGATTCAGACTCTGCGGGAGGTTGAAGCCATTTTAACTGGCTTCATGCTGCAGCTGGGCATAGCATTCACTAACCAGACTTGTTAAAATGGCTGCCGTGTATTTGCTAACTTGCATTTCATTGTCATTCATATAAAACCTTTAAAAAATGCCTAGATGTTTGGACATACAGTGGTATGCTTGTCATTCTAGCACGTGCGGGGTGACAGGCTTTGTCATGCAAATGTATTGTTTCATTGAAATGGTAATGTATACCTGGATCAGGGGTAACTCCTGAAGGCGACTGGTGCAGGCTTTTGCACCAAACCCGTGGTAACATACCTGATTCAGTTAATTAAGGTCCTGGGGAAGTTATAATTTCGTTGAAATGAAAGCTTGCAGGACAGTAGCTCTCCAGGGGGGCGGTTGCCCTATTAGCTAGTGATTTAGTTGTAGCCTACTGTAGATTTAGGAACAACTTCCCACAGAATGTCTAACATTTATTCAATCTTACCTGTCAGTAAAATCACTTCATATGAGAATAGTTGAGTAGGATGGCTAGTTTATCACTCCAAATATCATACAATTTCCTCAGTATTTGAGTAAAACCCTGATGAAAGAAACAAGTCTGACAACCTTTTCCACCAACTTTATTTTACAAATGTAGTGTTCGATCACTGCTGTATCCAAGGGGATCAAAATGCACTGGAGAAATTAAAAGTAGGCCTTAATATATTAAAATGAATAATAGTCATGAAAACATTCATGAAGTTCACTTGTAAATATCATCCCATACAAATCTATATAATCTCATACAAATCTAGATTTAGATTTATCCTTCGTCGTTCTACATAGGTTTAAATGAATTAATGATGGTGTCGAAACATACACCTATTCATTCATCTCTTTGTGTCTTATTTTATTCACCATCTATTACATGTGTTATTTGTCATTACTCATCAAAAATATCCCTGTTGCCACATAATAGGCTATATAGAAATATGTTAAATGTTAAGCATTTGGGTGGTCACTGTACATTCCACTAAATACTCACATATAATTTGTTGAAGCCTCAAATTAATGTGTTATAGAAGAGAGCCACAACCCATTAGAATATTCTGATTGTACTAGCTATAGAAAATACAATATACTTACACAAAAAAAGGTTTACCATGTACAAAATAATGGCAGAAGTGTATGTAATGACTGTTTCAATGGTTATGGCTTGTGGCGATAGTACAGACATTGCTACAGACTTTCTGTGACTTAAATACAAATCTAAAACTAGGTTAGCTGTCCTAATTCCCTGAAAAAAGACACTGTTACTGAACATTCAGGTAGTTACTGTTATACCCTTTTTACCTACCTGTGTTTAAGACATTAATGTAAACACATACATTGTGACATCATGTGTTAACCCTTTGGGTTTTATTGGGTTAGGCTGTGGTATTAGCAAGGGTTTCAATTTGGTCCCAGACCCAGAACTTTTCCCTCCCTAGTCCCTATCAATATTTTGTGAACGGTGAGTGTAATCAATCCACCCCAACATGTGGAACCAACACAACTTTTGCTAATACCTATGCAATATTTTCAAATAGTCTAGATAGAAGGCTCCATCTAGGGAAAGGGACTAGGGATAGGTTTGTAATTGGGCCATTGTCTCAAAACATACTGTAATAAAGCCCTGTATTCAGGCATATTGTCAATGCATTACCAAGGCATGGAGTTGACATGCATCAAGATTAGACAGTGTTAGTTTGAATCCCCATTTTGTGTTCAGATGTAACAAAAACAAACAAAATGTCATGAGAAAGATAGGTATCTAAAAACATGTAAACACTTAAAATCTCACTAAGAAAAATAACACCAACATCATAACTATAAGATAACCATTCATTATAACAACAATTATAATAATCATTAATAATAACACTTGTCGTAATCATGACAATAACCGACACAGACTACCCAGTGAACACCTTCTGACACCGACGTCCATGGACGTCTAAAAGATGCCATTTTGCTCACTGGGTAAGTTACCATTGTTTATAGGAAGATTGTCAAAAGAAAATCTGTATCAACATGTCAGTCATTTTATCTCCTGAATTATGTCAGATTTTTTTCTTCTGTCTATTTGTAAGCAATATGAGACACTTTGTATACTGTAGATGATATATATATATACAGTTATACTTCTCTCTTAGTCGAATACAAGTCTGTTCATTTTCTTAAGTCCCTTAAGTTTATCAAACACAGCCCCACGCATCACCAGTGACTGAGTGTCCTTTTTTGCTGAATGTAAACCACTAAGACATGATACAAAATATGTCTGTCTTTATCTGGTGCAAATATCAGGGGATTGTGCAAAAACGTTTCTGTCTTAGTGTTTCCCTCTTTGAACTGGGCTGGAAAAAAACTGCTCATGTTTTTTTTACAAGTTTGACTCCAGGTATCTACAGAACATTAGTACTCACACGTCAGTGACAATATCAACACCAAAAATTAAGTGAAAGCATTAATATGCTGTATTATATGGTCTAAAGCCACACATGTAGGATGGGATAGCCCTTAATATTAAGCATTATTATTGATATTATGACATTTCTACCTAATAGAGAACGGTTAGAGTGTGTTACTACGAACGAGCAAGGTCCTCTTCTGATGAAGGGCATCCTAGCCACCCAAGTCTCTTCTGAGTCTCACCCTCATACCTGACTGCTTCATCATTGGAGTCATCCTACAGTATGCATTATAGTCCACTGCCTTGTTACAGTCAATTCCCTACACACATACACTTTGGCTTGCTCTGAAGCCAATCATTTGTATTGTCCTGTAGAAATGTTGGCTTGTGTCAGTTCTCCTCTGGTGAGAATAATAAAATGGTGATTGTCAGACGTGCTTTCTCTGTGGTATTTTATTTGTATCCCAATGCATGGCTTTGAAGGTCAGTCGTATTATGAAGTGCAACACCTGCATCATACTGTACTTTTTGTGCTCTATGAAAGAAAATACCCTGTAGTTGCAGTAGCTAATCATCCTATTGGTAGGCTGACCAACTCAGAAGTTCCTCGTCAAACAAAGTGACTCATGGCTCAATCAGATTTGGTTGTCCTGATGAAGACAGGTGGGTCACAGGGGAGCTCCAGGTAGAAGTTGCACTTAGGCACAGATTTAGGATCAGCTCAACCTCCCCAAATGCTGAGCATAACTATTAGGCGGTGGTGGGATGCAAAACTGACCTCAGATCAGTTACTGGGGGCAACTAGAGAACGTATGGAAGCAATTTTCCCAATGTCACTCATTCATTCACACAAGAAGCAACTATCGACAGCTTCCTGCGTCACAATGAGGTCGGGCTCACTCGTACACCACTCCCCGGATTCAAAACCCTACATCATCCGACATTCCACATCATAGGTCATGAAGATCATCAGTTCAATGCTCCATGAGGAAAATAGCATCCTTTGAAACAAGTGTAACCTATTTTTCTATGTAACACTGAAGTACACAGTCTGGCCGTACACCACCCTTCTTTCTCTCATACTTAGATGTATTATCTTGGTCCCTCCTTTCTAATATGGCTCAAAAGTTTATTTATTCTGTAAAACATTTGATATAAAACACAAGGTTATGCATGAACAAACCAGTTTCTTAACTAAGTCCTAGCTATCTAATTTCTCCCACGTTTGTTCTTTTTCAGTTATTCATGGCATCAGTGTATGGCAATATGGCACATTTAGATATGAAATATGGCTGATGTATCACATATATAAAAATGGCAGGATAATTTCGTTCCTCTACCATTTTGACCTCTAAGCAAGTCCTTCATCTCCCTATATGTACAGATTGATTCACCATATTTCCTTCTCTACCCTTCCTATTCTCATATGTCTACTCTCTTCATGAAGACCACACACACAGTAGGTAGAATTTGCCCTAACCACTGATACAGAGTCAGATATTTGTTCATCCCCCTAATGGTTAAGGGTGGGTTTAGGGGTGAGATAATCTGATCCTAGATCTGCAGTTGATGGCAATTTCTACCTGGTGCACCTCACACTGTCACCTCATTCTTACTGCCTGTCCTGATGCCCTGACTGCCTCCCCCTCCTCCTCCACTTCCTCCTCCTCTACTTCCTCCTCCCGCTCCTCCGTCGCCCCCTCCTGGTATAAAATGTAACTGCTCAATAGTGTTCTGCCTCTTGGCAGCGAAAGCCATCCTCTTGGCGCTGTGGCCCCCTAGCGTCCCTGTTCCCATGACAACCCCCGCCCCGGGCATCTCGCTACCACCCCAGCCCCCCATGCCTCCCCCCATGCCTCCGCTCATATGCCCCGTCATGCCCTGGCTTCTCTCCTGCTCCCTCCCTGAGGTGGGGTGAGAGTTCATCTTGATCATGTGGTGGCGGTCCAGGGAGGGCGTGGCACATACATTCTGCTGGGACTGGGCTTTCTGCTGAGGGGTGAGACCACCCCGGGGGAGAGTGGGGACCATGCCTCCCCCGCCTCCATGGGCGTATGGATCCTGCACACCCACTCCCATCCCTCCGACCCCCCTACCCATGCTCTCCTCCAGGTGATCTGGGGACATGAGTAGGCGATCCTGGGGACGCTCCTGGGGCCAATCCTTGGGCTTCCTCGTCAGGGTCTGGTTGTTGGACTGAGGCCGCTCCTGGGGTCGATCCTTGGGCTTCCGTGTCAGGGTCTGGGTGTTGGACTGAGGCCGCTCCTGGGGTCGATCCTGGGGCTTCCTTGTCAGGGTCTGGGTGTTGGACTGAGGCCGCTCCTGGGGTCGATCCTGGGGCTTCCTTGTCAGGGTCTGGGTGTTGGAGTTCTTAGTAGCAGCAGCCATGGCTTTGTAGTACTGGTGCTGCTGGTTCTTGGACATCCTGGAGAGGGTCCCAGTGTTCCCGGGGACGTCCCCCATGTTGAGCAGCTGGTCCTGCGACATGACCTTCCTGGCAGGCTTGGACAGGGTGTCGTAGTTGGGGTTGTAGTGCTGCTCGGTTGGGTCCAGGGGGTAGGGGTTGACCGTGGGGGAGACGGGGGGTAGGCCGGTGGGTTGGATCCAGGGTCGGGGGGCGTGGCGGGGGAGGGTGCCCCTCCCACCCATGGTGTTGTAATCTCCGCCACAGGGGATGTGGTGACTGGAGGACTGGAGAGCGGGCTGGGCCGTGTGGGGACGCCTCTTGGTGGTGCAGTAGCCCGATGAATATTCATCAAGACCACTCTTTTCTGGAATCAAAAGAGGAATAGTGAAACAAGTCATAGAGCTATTGTTTTCTGTGTAACGGGGTCTATCTCTATGTTGCTACGTGGTACACTACTCACCCAGGCGTTTGAGCGAGGAGTATCTGTTGAGCTCTGGCTTGGTGGCGTTCTCATAGGATGGGGGGAGCTGTGCCAGGTTGTGGAGGGAGTGGTGGAAGGAGGGCTGTCCTTTAGTATTGTTGTGTTTGCTGGACAGAAGAGTGCCTCCTGCCGCCAGCTGGGCGTTGTTCATACGGGGGGCGTGTTCTGAGGGGTCAAAAGACAGCTATGTTATGGTGTGTTTGTTTCTTAATTGTTGTTTTTTGGACAACCTTTATCTAACCAGGTTGGTATCATTGACATCTAAGACATTATTGTGAATAACTGTAAAACATGGAAGGGCACCAGATGCATACATTGCAGTATGTCACTGGAACCAACAAATTACACCACCAGTTGACTTACCGATGGTAGCAGTGTGATTGGGACTGGTTCCTGAATGGATAAAATTGTGTTGAATATTCCCCACTGCAAAACAAACAAACAGTCATCAGCTGTGGAGCAACAGTGTATACATAATGTAGATGTTTGTGTGTACGTGAGTGAGACAGCAGAGGGATACACTGTATAATGTGTTCAATTGTGGATGTTATCAGGCGATTTCTAGCTTCATGGTTTATTAACCACATTAAGATCAAGGCATCCATTCTCTTTTACATTACCTGGGCCAATTCCCCTTTACACACTCACTCACTTATCATTTATTGAGCCTGTGGGAATCGACCAGGATATTGCACTGTGTTTCAAATACACATAACTGTCCCTCTTCAAAAACTTCTAAGTTCCTCGACGTACACATCTCCGATGAGATGAAATGGTCAAACCACACGGACACCGCAGTAAAGAAGGCACAGCAGCGACTCTTCTACCTCAGGAGGCTGAATAAATTTGTCCTGTCTCTGAGGGGCCTCACAGTGTTTTACAGGAGCACCATCGAGAGAGTACTGTCGGTCTGCATCGCATCCTGGTACGGCAACTCCACCGCCGCTGACTGCAAGGCTCTACAGAGGGTGGTACGTTCAGCCAAACGAGCCATTAGGTGCTCACTGCCTGCCCGCCATGACACCTACAACACCAGGTGTCGCAGGAAGGCCAAGAAGATCATCAGGGACCTCGTGGCACCCAAGCCATCATGGCCTGTTCTCCCTGCTTCCATCACTCAGACGCTGGCAGTATAGGAGTATCATGGCAAAAACTGTCAGACTGGCCAATAGGTTCTACCGCCAACCATCAGGCTGCTGAATAGCCACTAGGCAGCTACCTACTCCCTCCCCCTTGCTTTTCCCCCTATGGATATTCTACCCCCTCCCAATAGCACTTACCCTGCCCCTCCCCCCAATAGACATTATCATTCCTACAGTTGTAATATTATTTTTATTATTGTCTCATTCACTTGTCTTTTTTTGACCTGTGCTGTTGGAGCTCGGATCATAAGTATTTCACTGTGCCCAGCGATTACATCTGCAACACTGTGCATGTGACTAATAACCTCATCTAATCCATTTTACCCCTTCCCCTTTCTTACAAGACAGTTTGAAATAAGCCTAAAGCCCAACAACAGCACAAAACAGGAGAAACGACTTTGAAACAGAAGTGTACTATGTGAGCTTGTCCTCATTTCCCTTTTTCATTTCAAAAACATGTTTCCTGTATGTTCCAACTGAATGCTCCCCTAGCCACTCACGTCTGTTGTCCTTGCTGGGCAGGCCAGGGGCGTAGAGGTTTTTGGGAGGTCTGCCCAGCGTACCCTGTCCCTCCCCTGAACCACACAGAGCCACGCTGTTGTTCCTCTCATCCTGCTGCACTGGACTGGACTGGTGACGCAACATGTCCACCAGCGCTCTGAGAGGAGAAACCAAAAAGAGAATGTCAAAAATGTTAACGTATAAGTAATTAGCTGGTGTAAAATGTGTTTTATTGCCTGGAGTAATAACAGTTCCCCTCCTGGCATTAACGATATCATATCTTGTCTGATCTTATGAATGAAACATGCTATAAACATGTTATAACGACATTATGAAATTATTAAAGAATCTGTGTTTGTCTGTCTATCTGACTGTCCATCTGTCTATCTGTCTGTGTGACTGTCTGTCGGTCTTACGCTCTGTCTGTTCATCTGTCTGGTCTGTGACTGATTGACCCCTCCCCTCACCTGGGCATGTTGATCTCTCCGTTGTTGGCCTGCTGCGACACCTTGTTGAACATTATCTTAATCCCCACGGCAACCGCTACCATAAACACAATGACACCTCCAATCACAAAGCCTGTGTTGTGGCTCAGAGGCTGCAGAGGGTCCAGTTCCGGCTCATCATCATCCAGGAGTATGGCGTTTGGTGGCTGGGTCTTGGCCCAATCCGGGGAGTCGTAGTTGGTACAGCTGCTCTGCTCCAAACGACGGGTGGGGTCGGGGCAGCAGAAGCGGTAGTGGCAGCTGCCACAGCAGTAGATGAAGCTGTCCTTGGAGCAGTTGAAGGTGTTGTCCAACTGGCCCATGACGTCATAGTAACCATGGCACACATCCACGTCCACCAGTGTGCGGGGAGGAGGAGCCACCTGGGCCGTGCCCAATGGAGGAGCCAGGGCTCCCGCTGCCGCAGACGTCACGTTCTTGGGGAACATGATCTGGGCCAGGGGTCGGGGAGGGGTCTCCAGAACCCCAGGGGATTCTGGAAGTTTCTCTGGAGCTTTGGGCCTGCCCCGGAGGGCAGCGGGGCGGAGGTTGGCATGGATGGCCAGGAGGAGGAGAGGGGGGCTGGGGGCGGACTGAGGGGGGTCGGTGGAGCCCCCCTGGCGAGGCCGGGGGTCGGTACTTAGGGGAGAGGGAGTGGGAGATAGGGAGCTGTCCTCAGCTGTGGTAAGTGGGGCAGCAAGGAGAGAGAGGAGGGAGACGGCGAAGACTTGGAGATTGGTGGTGGGCGTCATCTTTACATGACTAAGAGCTCTATTTTCTGTTGTCGACTCAACGCTGTTACAATGCTGTCCTTTTTTCAGAATTAAACCACTAAAACACTATTTGAAACATTCAGGTAGCAGGTATGAGTTGTTTGGTACTCATAGTTTCAAAATATCTTAATTTAATAATGAATATGTCTGATGAACTTTGTGAATGAATTCTAGATACGCTTTAAGAGATGGAAGTCACGAGTGTCAACCAGTTGTAAGTGTCAACCATTGGTGACAGAGGTATTTACATGGCGTTCATTCTGTTACTATTATCTTCAACATCTTCGGTGATAATATTCTGCATCCCATTACAGTAAAATCAGATCTGTATAAACCTCACAGAGTAAACGAGGGTAAACTGAACATGATGATCTTGATCAAACCCAGATCGTCTATTTCTTCTCCTAGTTCTAGAATCTATCTACCATACAAAACCTAGCTATGAATCATGTGAAGTTAGTTTGAGGTTATAACATTCACATGCAAAAATACAAAAATAGATGCAATCTCCTTGGATGAAAGGTCAAACAGAGGGTTTTTACCTTCACCATGACGTATTCCTGAACACGTTGTGCTTTGTTTTGCTGAAGAAAAAAAGTAAGCTTCCTCAATGAGTTATGGCAATTTTATAAATTTCCTTTCGGTTATGGCACTTGTAAAATAATGTCACAAAATGACACATAGGCCTGTGTTTTAAGGGCAACAGTCCTCTGTAAACATTGTTCCTAAATTGTAAACGGTTAATGATTCAATCGTCATTTTGGCACTGGATACATTCCAAGTTTGCACTTAGAATCAACCTGTAAACTAATATTCTCTGAAAAAGTAGAAAAATCTCTACATATAAATGTCTAAATGTTTCAATATTATGCAAAATAAAAGATTTGTACTAAATAAATATTATGCTAAATAAAAGATTTGTACTAAATAAATCTTGTGCTAAATAAATCTAAATAATTTGTGTTCCTGTGCTTTCAGATGTTGCAGACCATTTGAATGGCAGTTGGAGAGGTTGTGGTTCTTAACGGGTCAGGGCACTGAATGGCTGTGGCGTAGTGTAAACATACTGTGTGACTGTAAAGCAGGACATTGCCCTTCCAGGCATATAAACATCACAGGTCACTAACTACATAATGCATTGGCCACTTATTTACTTAAATGTTTTATGGTCTTATCTAAAATGCATAGGCACTTACTGTTCCTCTGATTGAGCTGAAGGCTACAGAGCCAGCGCCCTACATTAAGGACAGAGGGCAGTGAATACCGCAAATGAGGAGAAAATATAAAATGGTATGACAAATCATATTATATCAAATAGACAGCTGAAAAAGCCATTTCATTTTAGCTAGTGGCTGGGTGGGTACCTCTGTTTTGAGATGTACAAACTTAGTATGTATGGTCTAGTATAGAATATACAAGGAAAAGAGCATGAGGTTTAGATGTAACTCTACAGATTGAATTCAGTTGTGTCTCATTATGATGGTTGAGGACTGAATAGCACCTCGTAGTTCACATGTGCCATTCCTTCAATAACTCTGATTATTCCTGATTTGGTCCTAAAACTGAAAGAAAAGCATTTTTGGAGAGAAATATGTAAATGTGTGGAGTTATTGTGTCTGAGGTTACAGGTGATAATAGACAGAGACAGCTCCGTCTCCCACACAAATTATAATTACATACAATTATCAAAACAGTTCTTATCTGTCGCTGAGCATGTAGGCATGGATAGGGGAGGCAGGGGGGCTGCTGAAATCACTGATGGCTCTACTTGTTTCAATACATGTGAATAAAAACAATGGAGAATACAACCAGCAGTTCTCACTGTTATTCCAAGTTTTGATAAAGAACTCTTCTGTTCCCTGAAAGTTCTGCTTGATTTCCTGGATCGTCTTCAGATTTGGATAAAGGGGATCAGGCCTGGAATGTCTTCACAGATTTGGATAAAGGGGATCAGGCCTGGAATGTCTTCACAGATTTGTGGATCCTGTATGGAACACAGAAAGAATCGATTAGGAGAGTGGACTTCAAGTCCCCCCCCCCCTCACACAAACACACTCACACATACCTCTCTCGTATTCTAACACACACCACAGCAACACACAGACAACACACTCTGTAAGACACTCATGAATTGCTAGCTATAAATTGGAATAGAACTTGTCAAGAAGTATGCACCATGCATACTGTATGCATCTAAATTTGTGTGTGTGTGTGTGTGTGCGTGTGCGCGCGCGTGTGTGTGTGTGTGTGTGTGCAGGGCAGCCAGCCATATGCCCCTGAATTTCAAATCAAATTTTATTGGTCACATACACATGGTTAGCAGATGTTAATGCGAGTGTAGCGAAATGCTTGTGCTTCTAGTTCCGACAATGCAGTAATAACCAACGAGTAATCTAACCTAACAATTTCACAACAACTACCTTATACACACAAGTGTAAAGGAATGAAGAATATATACATAAAAATATATGAATGAATGATGGTACAGAACGGCATAGGCAAGATGCAGTAGATGGTATAGAGTACAGTATATACATATGAAATGAGTAATGTAGGGTATGTAAACATTATATGAAGTGGCATTGTTTAAAGTGGCCAGTGATACATTTTTTCATCAATTTTTACATTGTTAAAGTGGCTGGAGTTGAGTCAGTATGTTGGCAGCAGCCACTCAATGTTAGTGGTGGCTGTTTAACAGTCTGATGGCCTTGAGATAGAAGCTGTTTTTCAGTCTCTCGGTCCCAGCTTTGATGCACCTGTACTGACCTCGCCTTCTGGATGATAGCGGGGTGAACAGGCAGTGGCTCGGGTGGTTGTTGTCCTTGATGATCTTTATGGCCTTCCTGTGACATCGGGTGGTGTAGGTGTCCTGGGGGGCAGGTAGTTCGCACCCGGTGATGCGTTGTGCAGACCTCACTACCCTCTGGAGAGCCTTACGGTTGTGGACGGAGCAGTTGCCGTACCAGGCGGTGATACAGCCCGACAGGATGCTCTCGATTGTGCATCTGTAAAAGTTTGTGAGTGCTTTTGGTGACAAGCCGAATTTCTTCAGCCTCCTGAGGTTGAAGAGGCGCTGCTGCGCCTTCTTCACCACGCTGCCTGTGTGGGTGGACCAATTCAGTTTGTCCGTGATGTGTACGCCGAGGAACTTAAACTTACTACCCTCTCCACTACTGTCCCGTCGATGTGGATAGGAGGGTGCTCCCTCTGCTGTTTCCTGCAGTCCACGATCATCTCCTTTGTTTTGTTGACGTTGAGTGTGAGGTTATTTTCCTGACACCACACTCCGAGGGCCCTCACCTGGGCCCTCGCCTCCTCCCTGCAGGCCGTCTCGTTGTTGTTGGTAATCAAGCCTACCACTGTAGTGTCGTCTGCAAACTTTATGATTGAGTTGGAGGGGTGCATGGCCACGCAGTCATGGGTGAACAGGGAGTACAGGAGAGGGCTCAGAACGCACCCTTGTTGGGCCCCAGTGTTGAGGATCAGCGGAGTGGAGATGTTGTTACCTACCCTCACCACCTGGAGGCGGCCCGTCAGGAAGTCCAGTACCCAGTTGCACAGGGCGGGGTCGAGACCCAGGGTCTCGAGCTTGATGACGAGTTTGGAGGGTACTATGGTGTTAAATGCTGAGCTGTAGTCGATGAACAGCATTCTCACATAGGTATTCCTCTTGTCCAGATGGGTTAGGGCAGTGTGGTTGCGATTGCGTCGTCTGTGGACCTATTGGGGTGGTAAGCAAATTGGAGTGGGTCTAGGGTGTCAGGTAGGGTGGAGGTGATATGGTCCTTGACTAATCTCTCAAAGCGCTTCATGATAATGGAAGTGAGTGATAGTCGTTTAGCTCAGTTACCTTAGCTTTCTTGGGAACAGGAACAATGGTGGCCCTCTTGAAGCATGTGGGGACAGCAGACTGGGATAAGGATTGATTGAATATGTCCGTAAACACACCAGCCAGCTGGTCTGCGCATGCTCTGAGGATGCAGCTGGGGATGCCGTCTGGGCCTGCAGCCTTGCGAGGGTTAACACGTTTAAATGTTTTACTCAAGTCAGCTGCAGTGAAGGAGAGTCAGCATGTTTTGGTAGCTGGCCGTGTCAGTGGCACTGTATTTTCCTCAAAGCGGGCAAAGAATTTGTTTAGTCTGTCTGGGAGCAAGACATCCTGGTCCGCGACGGGGCTGGTTTTCTTTTTGTAATCCGTGATTGACTGTAGACCCTGCCACATACCTCTTGTGTCTGAGCCGTTGAATTGCGACTCTACTTTGTCTCTATACTGACGCTTAGCTTGTTCGATTGCCTTGCGGAGGGAATAGCTACACTATTTGTATTCGGGCATGTTTCTGGTCACCTTGCCCTGATTAAAAGCAGTGGTTAGCGCTAATTTGTGTGCTGTTATGCGTGTGTGAGATAGCTGGCCCTCACATTGATGAGACAGAGATAGTGATATCGTAATAAATATTGTAGTTTTATTAAAAACACTTGCAGACATCCCAGCAGTCCCACTCACACACAGAACATCATCCTCCATTTAAACAAACTGAAGCGCTTCAGGCAGCAGGCCACAGGTGTGTGCAAGTGCAATCCGCTAATTAACAAAGCCTGAACACAGTCAGCTCACACAATTAAAGGGGCATGTCACTCATTCTAACGTTCAAACCAACAGGTAAAGGTTGAGCTCATGAATAAAGATCAATTAACTGGAAGGATGTGATAATTCATTGACAGTTTAGGATCCTATATAAATAAATACACAATAAATCCATGCATACAAAGCTACCCCTTCACGGTGTGTGCATGTAGGTATGCTAGGTGTGTCTGTGTGTTAGTGTGTCTGCCTTTTGCAGGAGCATCAGCTCCTGAAAAGCAGATGAGAGAGGGAGAGAAAGAAAGAGTGAAACAGAGAGAGAGAGAGCAGGGGGATAAATGTAGGGTCGGGATTTAAATGAGCAGAGAGTTGGTGGGGAGCGGGAAGAGCCAGAGGTATAGACGCAGAGACGGTGGTGAGTGGGAGGGCGGTGTGTGGGTGGCACAAAATCAAGTACATTTCTCCCAGCACTTACCAATATAACACAGCACAGCACAGCACATCACAGTTAGACAGACCCACAAATGCACAACCCAAACAACATAACAAGACAGGGTGACACAACAAGCATGAAATATGATGGAAGAGAGTGTTTGGATGTCCTTTCACTTGCATCTATAAGATCTGATATCTTCACAATGAACACTGTTAATGCTGTTGTTGAAGTGGCAGCATGTATGTCAGTCAGAGAGATAGTGTGTGTGTGTGTGTGTGTGTGTGTGTGTGTGTGTGTGTGTGTGTGTGTGTGTGTGTGTGTGTGTGTGTGTGTGTGTGTGTGTGTGTGTGTGTGTGTGTGTGTGTGTGTGTGTGTGTGTGTTTGTGTGTGTTTGTGTGTGTGTGTGTGTGCGACTGCAGTACACTCTACAGGCATTCTGAACCTTTCTGTAGTCTCTCCCTCTCTCCTTTCATTCCTCCTCTCACTCTCTCCTGTCTCCCATCTCCCTCGTTCTCCCTTTCTCTCTCTTTCTCAGATTTGGTGCGTGGGTTGAGGCAGCTAACTCTCTTAGAATAGCACTGCAGCTCTGTCTGTGTGTAAGAGAGAGAGATAGATGGAGAGAGAAAATGAGGTATAATCCAATCTACACCTATTAGCCAATTCTGAAACTTCTACCTCCATCATCACTGGTTGCCCATGATACCATAATATCTTCCATTTCATCCTCTATCCTCTATCTATCTACATTGTTCTATCTCCATCACCACATTACTTATCATTTCAACTAACAACATCTATTCTCATGAAAAGGCATCCCAACCTGCATTTTCCAGCAGGATATACTAATCCAAAAGACTTGTCACGACTAAAGACGCAAAATAGAGTGAAACATCATGCAGTTATAATTCCTGTAATGTATCACCAGTATGCTAACACACCTACAAGTAAAAATGACATATGCTGTAACATCAGAAGTTAGATATCTCTATAGTTATATCTCTATAGTTACCACTATATACTGTAAATTAGTCGCTATAGTTATATCTGTATAGATACCACTATATGCTGTAACATTGTAAGTTAGATATCTCTATAGTTACCACTATATACTGTAACATCAGAAGTTAGATGTCTCAATAGTTATATCTCTATAGTTACCACTATATACTGTAACATCAGAAGTTAGACGTCTCTATGGTTATATCTCTATAGTTACCACTATATGATGTAACATCGTAAGTTAGATAGAGCTTCAAATTCCTTGGTGTCCACATCAACAAAAACAAACAACAACACCAAGACAGTCGTGAAGAGGGCACGACAAAGCCTATTCCCCCTCAGGAAACTAAAAAGATTTGGCATGGGTCCTGAGATCCTCAAAAGGTTCTACAGCTGCAACATCGAGAGCATCATGGCCGATTGCATCACTGCCTGGTACGGCAATTGCTCGGCCTCCGACCGCAAGGCACTTCAGAGGGTAGTGCGTACGACCCAGTACATCACTGGGGCAAAGCTGCCTGCCATCCAGGACCTCTACACCAGGCGGTGTCAGAGGAAGGCCCTAAAAATTGTCAAAGACCCCAGCCACCCCAGTCATAGACTGTTCTCTCTACTACCGCGTGGCAAGCGGTACCGGAGTGCCAAGTCTAGGACAAAAAGGCTTCTCAACAGTTTTTACCCCCAAGCAATAAGACTCCTGAACAGGTAACCAAATGGTTACCCGGACTATTTGCATTGTGTTCCCCCCCAACCCCTCTTTTACGCTGCTGCTACTCTCTGTTTATCTTAAATGCATAGTCACTTTAACTATACATTCATGTACATACTACCTCAATTGGCCCGACCAACCAGTGCTCCCGCACATTGGCTAACCGGGCTATCTGCATTGTGTCCCACCACCCGCCAACCCCTCTTTTTACGCTTCTGCTACTCTCTGTTCATCATATATGCAGTCACTTTAACGATACCTACATGTACATACTACCTCAATAAGCCTGACTAACTGGTGTCTGTATATAGCCTTGCTACTCTTTTTTCAAATGTCTTTTTACTGTTGTTTTAATTCTTTACTTACCTACACACACACACACCTTTTTTTCTCTCGCACCATTGGTTAGAGCCTGTAAGTAAGCATTTCACTGTACCTGTTGTATTCAGCGCACGTGACAAATAAACTTTGATTTGATCTCTATAGTTATAACTATAGTTACCACTACATGCTGTAACATCATAAGGTAGATATCTCTATAGTTATATCTCTATAGTTACCACTATATACTGTAACATCGTAAGTTAGATATCTCTATAGTTATATCTCTATAGTTACCACTATATACTGTAAGTAAGACTCTATAGCTATATCTCTATAGTTACCACTACTGTAACATCGTAAGTTAGATATCTCTATAGTTATATCTTTATAGTTCCCACTATATGCTTTAACATCGTTAGACATCTCTATAGTTATATCTCTATAGTTACCACAATATACTGTAACATCATAAGTTAGATGTCTCTATAGTTATATCTCTATAGTTACCACTATATATTATATCGTAAGTTAGTCTCTATAGTTATATCTCTATAGTTACCACAATATACTGTAACATCAGAAGTTAGATATCTCTATAGTTATATCTCTATAGTTACCACTATATATTATATCGTAAGTTAGTCTCTATAGTTATATCTCTATAGTTACCACAATATGCTGTAACATCAGAAGTTAGATATCTCTATAGTTATATCTCTATAGTTACCACTATATATTATATCGTAAGTTAGTCTCTATAGTTATATCTCTATAGTTACCACAATATACTGTAACATCAGAAGTTAGATGTCTCTATAGTTATATCTCTATAGTTACCACTATATATTATATCGTAAGTTAGTCTCTATAGTTATATCTCTATAGTTACCACAATATGCTGTAACATCAGAAGTTAGATATCTCTATAGTTATATCTCTATAGTTACCACTATATATTATATCGTAAGTTAGTCTCTATAGTTATATCTCTATAGTTACCACAATATACTGTAACATCAGAAGTTAGATGTCTCTATAGTTATATCTCTATAGTTACCACTATATACTATAACATCTTAAGTTAGATGTCTCTATAGTTATATCTCTATAGTTACCACAATATACTGTAACATCGTAAATTAGATATCTCTATAGTTATATCTCTATAGTTACTACTATATATTATATCGTAAGTTAGTCTCTATAGTTATATCTATATAGTTACTACTATATGCTGTAACATCGTAAATTAGATATCTCTATAGTTATATCTCTATAGTTACCACTATATATTATATCGTAGGTTAGTCTCTATAGTTATATCTCTATAGTTACCACTATATATTATATCGTAGGTTAGTCTCTATAGTTATATCTCTATAGTTACCACTATATATTATATCGTAAGTTAGTCTCTATAGTTATATCTCTATATTTACTACTATATACTGTAACATCGTAAGTTAGATATCTCTATAGTTATATCTCTATAGTTACCACAATATACTGTAACATCAGAAGTTAGATGTCTCTATAGTTATATCTCTATAGTTACCACTATATACTGTAACATCCTAAGTTAGATGTCTCTATAGTTATATCTCTATAGTTACAACTATATACTGTAACATCAGAAGTTAGATATCTCTATAGTTATATCTCTATAGTTACCACTATATACTGTAACATCCTAAGCTAGATGTCTCTATAGTTATATCTGTATAGTTCCACTATATACTGTAAGTTAGTCTTTATAGTTATATCTGTATAGTTACCACTATATACTGTAAGTTAGTCTTTATAGTTATATCTCTATAGTTACCACTATATACTGTAACATCAGAAGTTAGATGTCTCTATAGTTATATCTATACAGTTACTACTATATACTGTAACATCTTAAGTTAGATATCTCTATAGTTATATCTCTATAGTTACCACAATATACTGTAACATCTTAAGTTAGATATCTCTATAGTTATATCTCTATAGTTACTACTATATACTGTAACATCTAAAGCTAGTCTCTATAGTTATATCTCTATAGTTACTA
The DNA here is from genome assembly GCF_016432855.1 of Salvelinus namaycush. Lineage (NCBI taxonomy): Eukaryota > Metazoa > Chordata > Actinopteri > Salmoniformes > Salmonidae > Salvelinus > Salvelinus namaycush. The sequence continues at coordinate 64,972,279 of NC_052311.1, read as the reverse complement.
CAATATACTGTAACATCTTAAGTTAGATATCTCTATAGTTATATCTCTATAGTAACCACTATATACTGTAAGTTAGTCTCTATTGTTATATCTGTATAGTTACTACTATACAATCAGTGGCCAGTTTACGAAAATAGTTTGCCACTACAGATTGAGTCACATGGTAGTGGCGTGCTATATAAAGCAAGCATCGAGGCATTCAGTTACTGTTTGATTGAACGTTAGAATGGGCAAAATTAGCGACTTAAGCATGGTATGATCGTCAGTGCCAGGCGCGCGGTTTCGAGTGTCTCAGAAACAGCTGGCCTCCTGGGCTTTTCACACACGACAGTCTAGGGTTTACCGAGAATGTTGCGACAAACAAAAAGCATCCAGTAAGTGGCAATCCTGTGGGCGAAAACAGCTTGTTGATGAGAGGTCGAAGGAGAATGGCAAGAATCGTGCAACAGGCAGGCCACAAACAGGCAAATAACGACGCAGTACAACAATGGTGTGCAGAATGGCATCTTGGAATGCACAACTCGTTGGTCCTTGTCACAGATGGGCTATTGCAGCAGACGACCACACCGGGTTCCACTCCTATCAGCTAAAAACAAGAAGAAGAAGAAGCGGCTCCACTGGGCACGTGATCAACAGCACTGGACAATTTAGGAGTGAGAACTTTGGCTGGTCCATCGAATCCCAGTTCCTGTTGCGTCATGCTGATGGCAGAGTCAGGATTTGGCGTAAGCAGTATGAGTCCATGGCCCCATCCTGCATGGACAGGCTGGTAGTGGTGGTGTAATGGCGTGGGAAATGTTTTCCTGGCACACGTTAGGTCCCTTGACACCAATTGAGCAATGTTTCCATGCCCCAAATAATTCAGGCTGTTCTGGAGGCAAAGGAGGTCCGACACAGTACTAGATGGGTGTACCTTAAACTGGCCACTGAGTTTATACTGTAAGATTGTAAGTTAGATTCCTCTCTATAGTTGTCTCTTCCTGACTAGAAGCATTGCAGTTGCATGAGGAGTGGGGGCAGAGGCAAGGCTGTCTCACATACATTGTTGCATGCTAAAGGACGGGAGGAAAGGAGGGAGGGAGTGAGAGAATACATGGGAACAAAAAGTGAAGGACAAAACACTCAGTGCTGTGCAGATCAGAATGATGTATCCATGAGTTCCATGTCCACTGAAGGAAGGACATCATGACATGACACTAATCTCATTCAGAACAAACACACAGGACTAATCCTGCATGCCATTGTATCACAGCAACAGCAGCTTGCTTATTGATTTATGATACTATAGTGTGAAGAAGATGTAACAAAACTTGTCCATCATGACTCATTGGTTTCAGATTGGTTTGATCCAATCTGGGTGTGGAGGGAAATATCTCCACACCCTCTGAAGAGCAACATGTTAAATGCTCACATTTGAACAACATTCCTTTCATATTCCATATTGAAAAACAATAGAGTCTAATATGCACCCTGCACAAAAAAATGGCTTTAGTTCTGATAAAAGGCCAGCAGAGAAGAAGTAGCCTAGTGCAAACAGACGTAAATTTGAAATGCCCATAGTGAGTTTAACTGCGCAATGAACCTGCCGCTGCTTGTGTACCCATATCTGGCTGTAACCGGTCTGTGTATGAATGGACTTCGGCACATCTATATATTTTACAGGTTAACAACTTGTAGCTCAGCCACTGCACGCATACATTATTGCATGTAGGTTACGGAGGTATGACTTGCATGTATCATTAAGCGTGCGTGGGTGTATAAGAACCCGAGTGTGTATACACTGACTGGCTGCGTGTGTGTAGTCTAATCACATATGAAGTATCAATGTATAAAAACTGTGTCAATGTGTATCAGCTGCGTCTTACAAGCGTGTTTATGTGATAAGTTGATTTCTGTGGCGCAGCTTTCAAATCAATATGTTTTGTTGCTGTATCCTATATTTATTCATATTGATAACAAATCACTTTGTGCCATATGTGGAACCCGAGGTAACGAGAAACACGAAGACAATTTAAACTATTACTGAGCATTTGTTTCATGACGTTCCTGTATAATTTTTTTTAAATATATTGCCATGTCTTACCTGAGCGTTCTGCCTTATAACAGCGGGGGAGACCGTGCGCACTGGATTGCTGCGATAAATTCGCTCTGGTTAGGCAATAACGACTGTCTTATAAACTGTTGAAGGAAGACTACTGTGACAAATCCCCCTCATTTTGTAGTCGATAAACTGCTGCCCAATGTTGTGTACCAGCATATCCGTCGACAATATGACATATCTGCACTATTTATTTTTACTAGCCTGAGCTAAACTCTTTTAGTTGACTCTATCGATGGAATAAACTATTATTAGAATAGCCTACAAGCTGTGCAATGGCTTTTATGGAAAAGTTTATGGAAATATTGTCTAACTTTTCCTGGTGAAATACATTTTGTAACTAAACGATGTGCATAAATTCCATGTGTTGCACATATAATTGTCTGGTAAAAAATCCGTAGAAGAAAACGCAAATCTAGCTATCCTACGAAACTCACTCTAGCGAGCAAGTGCAGCACAATAGGCATATCACACCGTCAAAAAGAAGGTCGCCAGATTTTTTTTTTCCTGAATTAAACTACACATTTTTCCTCTGCAAATTTACGTTCCATTTATTCCAAGCTGATATAAGAGTTCCGTCAGAAATTCCGACCGACCCCGATCATACAACGCCTATGGGATTGTGCGACTGGTCTCACTACGGTCCGTAAAGCTCAAGTGCGCTCCCATTGGTCGCTCGAACTGGTGTTGATGAGAGTTCTGTCCAGGGCTTTCGGATGCTGAATTCCAACCCATCCATGATGGTCTGTAATTGGCTTAAGGAAGTGATTATGGTTCCAATAGGATTGGTTCCAATACCAGAAAGACTGTATACAGAAGACATGAGCTATCCTTCTCAATGATGCACTGCAACTGCTATGCAGAGCCAGATTATGGACCATTATGGACGGCAAACATGCCAGGGGCCCCGACTTCCAGGGGGCCCCCAAGATAGCATATGAACACGTCATAAGCAATGGCAAAGTGTGTAGAATTTCAGGAAATCAGCTTTAAAACTGCAAAGTTTACTCTCAGCATAATGCCAAAATGTGTAGAATAGCAGGAAATTAGCTTAAAAATGCAACATTTTCTCTCAGCCTCATGACAAAACCCCCTGGAGGTAGGTGCCCGGGGCCCAAAATGAGGTAGTCCAGCCTTGCTGCTCTACAGTGTCACAGGTGTTAGAAGAAAAAAATGAAGATGAAAATTGACAGCCATCAGTCATCATGATGCTGCTGGTCATCAGATGATAAATGCACAAAAATACATCAAAATGGGGGCCTTTGATATTTTTCTGCCTTGATACATTCTCTCACTATCTTTTTTGTGTATGTCGGTATTAAAAGAGAGAGAGAGAGAGAGAGAGAGAGAGAGAGAGAGAGAGAGAGAGAGAGAGAGAGAGAGAGAGAGAGAGAGGTGCACCAACAGTTGCCACAGCAACTGTGTGATTATGTTGGTGGCAATTATGAAAGGGATGAAAACGGGGTGGGGGAAGAGGACAGGCGCAATCCAAACCAGAACACTGATGCGTGTGAGTGAATCTGTCAACCATGACGGATAGGCCTAAAATTTCAAAATGTGATAAGACGCTGATGTCTTCAAAGAAGTGAGAGAAGTTTGAATCCCTAATTCCATGTAATGTGCATAACACATAAAGGTATTTTTTTGTATGTGTTTCATTAGATTTCATAGAATAATGACTATGTTCATTTATTTTTGACAAAGCACATCATACTCCCAGAATACAATACTAGCTCTTGTAGCCTCTCAGCCAACAGTAAAGCATGGGGCTTATTCATGGTGTTAAACCCCGCAGATAATAAGAGAAAACAATAATAGCCCTGTATGACATATGTATGTTCTATACCTCTATGAACAGCCTGAAATGTTTTCCCAAATGAATAAGCCCATGCTGTGCAAATCCCAGAAAGAGAGAACAGTATTAGGTTATGGGTAAAAAGGGCTGGCAGAAGCCAGCAAAGGGTAGAGAATACAGACATTGTCCCCAACCACTGATACAGCAGGGTCAGATATTGGGCTTGTTTGAGTGGTAAGGCGAAAGCAACCGACTGTAGACGAAGGTTGAGGAGTGAAGTTGGGGGAGGAGCATCTGCGACAGCCAAAAGTCAGACACTGATGTGGTTTTCCTACAGCAAGGCTCAGTGTAACATGGCAGTGTTGCCATTGCGTAGAAAAGTTGTTCTTTATAATGTGGAAATAAACACGTCTCCAGCCCCCATATCACACACTCACTAACTGAAAATATACAGTGGCAAGAAAAAGTATGTGAACCTTTTGGAATTACCTGGATTTCTGCATAAATTAGTCATAACATTTGATCTGATCTTCATCTTAGTCATAATAGACAAAACACAGCATGCTTAAAATAATAACACACAAATTATTGTATTTTTCTTGTCTATATTGAATACATAATTTAAACATTCACAGTGTAGGTTAGAAAAAGTATGTGGAGTCAGGAATCAACTAACCTGGAGTCCAATCAATGAGACAAGATTGGAGATGTTGGTTAGAGCTGCACTGCCCTATAAAAAAACAACTCACAAAATGGGAGTTTGCTATTCACAAGACGTATTGCCTGATGTGAACCATGCCTCAAACAAAAGAGATCTCAGAATTGTTGACTTGCATAAAGCTGGAAAGGGTTACAAAAGTATCTCTAAAAGCCTTGATGTTCATCAGTCCATGGTAAGAGAAATTGTCTATAAATGGAGAAAGTTCAGCACTGTTGCTACTCTCCCTAGGAGTGGCCGTCCTGCAAAGATGACTGCAAGAGCACAGTGCAGAATGCTCAATGAGGTTACGAAGGATCCTAGTGTCAGCTAAAGACTTACAGAAATCTCTGGAACATGCTAACATCTCTGTTGACGAGTCTACGATATGTAAAACACTAAACAAGAATGGTGTCCATGGGAGGACACCACGGAAGAAGCCGCTGCTGTCCAAAAAAAAAACATTGCTGCACGTCTGAAGCTCGCAAAAGAGCATCTGGATGTTCCACAGCGCTACTGGCAAAATATTCTGTGGAGAGATGAAACTACAGTTGAGTTGTTTGGAAGGAACACACAACACTATGTGTGGAAAAAAAGGCACAGCACGCCAACATCAAAACCTCATCCCAACGGTAAAGTATGGTGGAGGGAGCATCATGGTTTGGAGCTGCTTTGCTGCCTCAGGGCCTGGACAACTTGCTATCATCGACGGGAAAATTATTTCCCAAGTTTATCAAGACATTTTGCAGGAGAATGTAAGGCTATCTGTCTGCCAATTGAAGCTCAACAGAAGTTGGGTGATGCAACAGGACAACGACCCAAAACACAGAAGTAAATCAACAACAGAATGGCTTCAACAGAAGAAAATACGCCTTCTGGAGTGGTCCTGACCTCAACCCGATTTAAAATACTGTGGCATGACCTCGAGAGCGGATCACACCAAACATATTTCTAAAATGAAACAGTTTTGTAAAGATGAACGGTCCAAAATTCTTCCTGACCATTGTGCAGGTTGAGTTTATTACTGCTGAGGGTCAACCAGTTATTAAATGCAAGGGTTCACATTCTTTTTCCACCCTACACTGTGAATGTTTACACGGTGTGTTCAATAAAGACATGAAAACGTATAATTGTGTGTTATTAGTTTAAGGAGATTGTGTTTGTTTATTGTTGTGACCTAGATGAAGATCAGATCAAATTTTATGACCAATTTATGCAGAAATCCAGGTAATTCCAAAGCGTTCACATACTTTTTCTTGCCACTATGTGTGCACATTTTACGATCAATTGACAAAGGAGAGCCTCAAATATCACATTCATTTGTACATATCCACTGTATACATGAATTGCGGCAAAGTTGGTTCCTGTTTCAGTCATGTCTTTGGTCACATTGGTGTGGGTCATATAAAAAAAACCTAATGATTGGTTGACAATAGAGCCTCCCACAATGCAGGTGAAGGCTGCAGGATGAAGTTGGTGAAGAGCACCTGCAGAAACTTACTGTCGACTGCAGTCAAACCTTCATGACCTTTGATCACATGATTTATGTAAAGTTGGGCACGTTCAAGTGGATCACTTTTGTCAAATCGTGACCATCGTTGGTCACTACCATTTAAAGTATGTTGCATTATAGTTATAAAAATTGTCCGCCTTTCACCTACATGTCATGTGATCAAACGTCATGCAGTTTCTGAAGAAGTCGCCGCAGTTGCTTCTCATCACCTGCACCATGCAGCCATCACCCCACACCATGCAGCCATCACCAGTATAGTGGGAGGCACTATTTGTCAACCAATCATTAGGGTGTTTTTGAATGACCCACGCGAACGTGACCAGACATTACCAACTTGCCACGATTCTAAAGCTCCAGGGGTTACAACTGAAAGTGATATGAGACTTTCTAATCATTTAAATGTACACACATTATGTTTTCAGTTTGTGATAAACTTTTACATTTATTCTTTAGAACTTTTGCAAAAAGCAGCTATGTTGGCACTGCCATGTTGATCTGAGCCTTGCTGTTGGAAAACCACTAGTGTCTGACTTTCGGCTGTTGCAGATGCACCTCCCCAGACTTCACCCAAGGACTTTCGTCTAGTCGGCTTCGTTAGGCTTACCGCCCGAACACACCCATTTTCTAGGCAGTGGCTGTCGATAAGACTTTTCTGGACCTCTCTTCTCCTCGCTTGTTTTTGCAGACATTGTTTCAGCTTTGATCTAACTTTATCTAAATGAGCACCAGTCGCAACAGTAGCCTGTTCTTTATTTGTAAAGCCAAGACTGTGTGTGAAGTAGAGAATTTCACACGAGCAAAAGCTTCGGGACCTTTAGCTGTTGGGAAGATGGGGCCAGAAAAGTTGGATCCGCAGCCACTCCGTATTTTCTATCCCCATAATTGTCAAGGTGGTAGGGTACTCTGATAGACGGTTGAATCAACCTTTCCACTGAGGGGGACTAGAAGGTGAAAAACCTTTCTAAACAGGGGGGTTTCCTAGCATCACCTCCAGCCCAACACCCAGGTGTCTGAGGGCAATTACCAGGATCAGGCAGATATTTCCACCCAGATGGGTAGCTGGTTGCTCTGCATGCTGCTCACTGCAGCCAAGCCAGAGGAAGAAGCCCTTCATTATGTACGTCAACTGACAGCCTGCTAGCTGGGGGCACATTCCACTAGACTAAACAGGTGTGTATGGAATTCATGACACAATGGGTGGAGCTCAACAGTGTAGTGGCTCCCTCCAACTCATTTCCCCTGTTGCTTTTTCACCCATCCCGTGTTCTCAGACCTTTACAGATGAAGAGGAAATTAAATCCTGTTTTTACTATGAAATATGCCCCAGATAGACAACCTACATTGGGGGCTCTCTAAAAATCTGATTTCTCCCTTCCCTGTCATTATACTACTGTACCACAGAGAGCAATGCTATTCACACCATATAACATGTTCAATATCTTACCAACACTGAAGAAAGAACTAAATGATACATTTTTCCAAATTTTCCTAATTTATTAATTTAAATAACTTAAAATGGACACAAAAATACCCACCCGTTAAGTTTCGCACAATGACTGTTTCCCAGGCACCTTCTCCCACCAAAGTAAAAGACAACTGTTGATTGTTTCCCTGGGAAATGTAGGAGCCAACATGCATTTAGAACGGAGGGAGAAAACATGCCCAGGAAACCCAGCCAGAGGAGACGATCAACTGGGGAGTTCCTTTCTATCAAATCTGTTGAGGCTTCCCTATTGACCATTACATAGTTTTTTCCCCAATTCTGGCCCATATGGGAACAGGATAGGAGCTGGATAGTGCATACGACTGGAGCAGGTATTTGATTCATACAAATCAAATGAAAAACATTTGACAATAAAAGGTTCACAAGTACACTATTGGCAAATTAGTACTAAAGACCAGATGTGCCGCTATGACCATATAAATAAATATCCATAATTATATATGGGATATAATTAATAATCAATGATATGCACAATCCTGCACCCTAACCTAATCCTGTATGGACAATAACCTACTTCATACACGCACCAAGACATCTGAATATAGACATGTCACTTTAAAACCACTCTGGCAAATACTGGACAATGAATAAACAATGACAATTTTGTAAAAATGCAAAAACAGAATAGTCATACATGGGGATAAACATTTACAAAAAAATAGGGGTGAAATCATTTTTAAAAGTAATAATCAGACCAAATGTTGCTCCCTTCGTGTCCATCTCATTTCGACCACTACTAGACAAACATTTTCTAGGAAAACTTCTCATTGTTGCTTCCTCATTTGACTACCCAATGAATGACCATCTCATCATGTTGCGTTTCACTCTATGAATCAAAAACATTGCATAATCTTCTAATAAGTCCTCTACCCTGACTCCCTTCCGACAACCTGATCTCGTATAAGGTAACTCAACTCAAATATGACAAAACATCTCACCAGTTTCCCAACACGAGGCTAGCTGGGCAGTACACAGTACCATTTCAGCAACAGAAGCCATGTCAAGAAGGGGGTGGGGTGAAGAAAGAGGAATTTTCTGTTTCTGCAAAATATCTAAGACATTTTGTTTAGTGAACACTGAACAGAAAGAAGCCTAATTTCAGATAGGGGAGATGAGTCAGACTGAAGCTCAAACAGTCTAGCTACTGTATGACACACACAATCACTAGTGCTGTGTATGAAACACAATAAAACCTCTCAGATCATGACAGTGAGGAACCATGGAGAGAACTAACACATAGCGGTGAACCTATTTGAATTCAGTCACTTTTTCACAACATCCCTTTTGTTTTAAACAAAACTTTCCGTACATGTTTTCCCATGTGCCATGTTCCCTAAATGCCAAAAACATTCAGGAGATAAAGGTGCTCAAAGTTGCCCCGTTTTGCATACCCCACCCAAACAAGAAATGACTAAATAGTCTGACAACCCTGTTTGCAAGCTTTTAAAACATATCAAATCTCAACCGTTTCTCTTTTCCAGTGATGTAGACATGGATGTCTCATTGTGTGGTGGGGTATGCAAAAGGGGGCAAATTTGAGCACCTTTGTCTTTTGGCATTCAGGTCCAAAAACTCATTTTTCTGAGCACTTCTACAACAGACAAATATGTACAGAAGGTTTCATTCAAATCAAAAAGGGGTGCTGTCAAAAAGTAATTGAATGCAAATGGATTTATCCACAGGGGATTGGGAGAATATATGGCAATAAGGAATGAACAGGGATACCAGATGCAATGAGTACAAAAGGGACAGTACAGAGTCAGGGGTATAGAAAGAGTCTGGGAGAGGGGAACAATATTCAGTATACACACACACACACACACACACACACACACACACAGAAGACTCCAAGCAGCATTAGAGTCGTCTCAACGCTCGCTTTTTATCAGTTTTCTTCTTCCCTACAACATTACTATTGCTACTACTACTGCTGGAGGTAGTACTGCTTCCATTGGCTCCGTTACCCAGAGCAGCAGAGGGGGCAACCCCTGGCCCCATCGCCCTCTTGGTAGGGTCCCCTGCATGTTTTTTGGGCTGGGGGCCATCGGCGGGGTCCTGGGGCACCCCCGACATCCCCCCGTGCCCCCCCATGGCATGGATCTCAGTCAGGAGGCGAGCACGGGACGCATACTCTGTATAGTCCTCCAGGAGCAGACGCCCCGCCTCCTCGTTGAGAGCCGACTCAGGGTTGGGATGGATCATAAGGCACTTGATAGTCTGAGGGGAGAGAGAGAATGAACACCAGTGAGTCATCAGGGTATATTTCAAGGTTTTCCTTGAACCACTAAACAAAATGTTAAGAATATAAAATTCACCAGATACAATATTTTCTTTCACCCATTGCTATTTTTGGATTATTAAGAAGCACCCATAGAGATGCTTAAATGTTTCTTACCAGTAATACATGTCTGAGTCCCAGCTCTGCCCTCCAGTCCCTCTTCAGGACGTTGACACAGATCTCTCCCTTGTGGCCCACATTAGGGTGGAAGATCTTGGTTAGGAAGTAGCCCTTCGGTGGTGCAGCAGGGAAGTCCTTCCCCAGGACCAGTCGCATCCGGAAAACACCCCCGGCAAACGGGGTTCCTTCTATTGAAGAACAATAAATAAACCACGTCAAGCAGGGGTTGACATTAGCGGTTGTCCAGGCCAGGTAAACTGAACAGTCGGTAAGGTGGAATCTGCCTTTTGTCCTGAAGACTAGCGTTCATTCACGTCGACTCGAGTTCCATTTGTTCATGTGCAAAAACGACTCAACAAAAAAATAAATCAAGCCAAGTGATCACAGTTCTCCCTACATTCTTTCACCTCCGTTACGCATCTCACTCCATTCAGATCCGACCGCTCCATCTACACAAGCGCAATGCGCACCCAAGCTCCCATTAAGACGATAGAAATTACTGCCTATAAAAATGCATCTAACAGATGGGATACACAAACAAAACTGTAGACAAGCTACATTCCTTGCCAAATCACGACAGCTTTATCACAAATTCGAAATGGACTGGTTGATTAAAGTAGGGAAATGTGTTCCAACTACGAGCTGCAGATTAGAAAAATAAATGCATCCGGTCTATTTAGCGAACTGCTAGTCTGTCATTTAGAATAGGTTACAGATGGACATATGTAACAAAAACATTGTTTTGATGTGAAGGCAAATAGCCAATAATAAGCTAATTACACCCTGTTAAAACAGGAGTAGGCTAAATGTGCAGTGATATTGATGAGAAAGACGCACCTGTTTCGGTAGCAAATGTCAGTGCTCAAATGGCGGTAGGAGTCCATAATTTAACAAATTACCTTGCAACTTAAGTAGGCCTAAGTGTTTTCCAGTTCAGACAGTGAAGATTGGACAACTAAATAAAATGTTTAGGCCTTTGTGCCAACTGCCTCTAGTAGTGTGTTAGATAGCCAGTGTGTAATCTGAGCATAGTTGAGGTCTAACCTGAATTAGCCACGAAATCTAGAGTTTAAAAGCGACTTTTCTGGAAGCTGTGCTGCACCATTTCCCCTACATTTTACCCCATGTGGGCCAGCCCCAAGCAATTAGCTTCAGCAAATGAGCTTCAGCAAATGAGCTTCAGCTCCTCACCATTTGAGTGACAGTCAACAAGATACACTCAGCAGAGCGATAGTATGCAATTTCCAAGTACCACTTTGGCTGCTGAGAGCTACTTTCAGAACTATTGTCTGAAAAGTACACAAAAGTACCGGAGACTTAAATTTCATGCCTCTATGGAGCATTTTACATGTGTGATCATTACTTCATACTTTAACACACACTTTAACCCTTTTCATCAGAAGTCTGTCAGAGTAAAGGCGTCTGCATGCTTCCCAGCCGAAACAGTTCGGAAGAGTTTGTGCATATATTAAGACAATATTTTGCACCGTTTTTATTAGTTTTGGACTTCGGTAAGTTTTTTCTTTCTTTTTTCGGGTGCACATTTTTTCTTGCGGCAAGCCAAAGTTGGTAGCCAGAGTCAGTAGCCGAAGTCTACACCCCTTTGTCAGTGATTGGCCAACTGTAGGGATTCTTCAGTAAAGTCGGTTGTCATTCAACAAGAGACGACTCGTTTTCATGAAAATGTTTCATTGCGAAATACTGCAAACATCCTTGTCAAAAACATCAAAACTATTGACAGATTTCTTGAGTTATCTTAGATTAATTCTGACTATGCTGAGGAAGTGTATACTGGCTATTGCGTTTAAAAATGGACAAACAATACTATTTCTGCTTTTTACTTGTTTTTCCAAGCGTAGGTCTTTAAGGGAGTATGCGAGCACACTCGTTTGGTTCGCCTAGCCGACTTCGGCTAACCGCCAGCCGAACTGAAGCATGCTGACGCCTTAAGGGAACTTCTTTACAGAATTAGCATGAAACGTGTGAAAAAAGGGTTTTGAATAGTGTCATTAGTGTGCTGACTCATTCAAACAATGTTCACATTTTTTACATTTGTACGTGTAAAAGACCATTTTAGTTTTTTGGGCAAGTGACTATAACCTTTGCCTGTACTTGCTCGATGGACAAGCACCTTCGATAGCTTAATGTCAACCCCAGCATGTTCTACATTACAGCTTGCCTAGGCAGCCAAAACATTTCCCATGACAGAGGTATGCGTTACCTGGTCCCTCAATGGCTGTATGGAGTTCTGTGATGTCTTCTTCGCTGGGGTAGATCTTGATGCCCTCAGGGGGATCTGCAGCTAGTGCAGACACCTCTTTGTACACCAGACGCAGAACCTGGGGCGGCAAGTTCTCTACATTGGAGTTCTATAAATGGGGCACACACATACATTACTATTCTGTCCCACTACCAACAGAAAGGTGCAAATATGGTAAATACTATAGGATATGGAACCCACACATCCCATGATCACAAACACAATAACAGGAAAATCTCAAATTTCAGTAAAGCTGTCACCAAAATGGTTGCTCAGAATCAATGTAGCTATCTACTGTCTGATAAGCCTTAGGCCTGTAGCCGATTAAACTCAACTCCACGATTTATGATGGAGATGAGCTGCGATTAGTGTGAACAGACTGGAGCTCCTTAGTCAAAAAATCTATTTAAATAAAAAACTAATTATTTCAACACCCATAGAATAGCCCACAATTACACACGTCTGTGTAATTGCGGGCTATTCTTTGGATGCTATAATCAGAAGTTTTTGATAAAAACGGAATTGTATGGGACTAAGAAACTCCAGTTTGCCCACACTAGTCGCTGCACAACTCCATCGTAAGTCGTGGAGTTGAGTCGTCTACAGTACAGGCCAGGTGGTGATTCACGTTAATATCATCATGAGAGTGCAGTGGATAAGCTGTGTGTCACAACTGACAACTGCGATTTCAGCCAATGTCTGGCAGTTTACTTCATTGATAAATGTACAAACCGGTCAAAGTTAAGATATTGTATTAGCATTTTCTAGCCATACAAAACGGACATCAAGTTAGCCATTCTGTCTTTGTCAAATAAAGCTAGGTTGTAGCTAGCTAGCGAATTAACAGTTAGCCGAAAGCTAGCTGATGGTAGCATTGCTGGCTAAAATGACTGACTAGTTCACATCATTGTCAAGTCAAATAGCTAATGTACCATTAAATCGCCAAATCGTGTAACATATTGATGTAGTTCTTATTACAGCTCATCAATTTAGCTAAAAGAGAGGAAATAAGATACCTAGCTAGCAAGCTAACATTAGGTAGCTAGCCAGCCAAATCATCATTAGGTAGCTAGCTAACTTGCATAGGTAGCTACATACGCCAACTTTGGGGTGTGCTAACATTATGATAGTTCATTTGCTGATAATTGTGTAGAAGTTAGTGATTGATCTTTATGTTGGACAGTTTGCCATTTAAATTGTGTTCGGGAGAAGTGTCAACACTGAACTAGCCTGCAAAATAAAATCGTAGCTAACGTTATCAGCTAACGCCAGTTAGTTAACTATAGCAAGCAAGCAAACAACCAACTAACGTTAGTTACCCAACTTAACTAGCTAGCTAAATTAGGTCTCGGCTAAGTAACGTTACTGTAGTTAGCTAGTTAACGTTAGCTAAACAGCTGGCAAACATTTTGACTTGCTTTGTTAGCTAGCTAAATAACTAATAATTGTATCCATTTATTTAAGTGTTTGTAGACAATTTTAACTTACCATGTCTTCCGAAGAATGTTAGTATTCAGGTGACTGGGGCTAGCTAACTCTGTGATCCTCGTCTAAATAGCAACGGTAGCTAACAACTAATAAATGCTTGCAGCTTATGCTTGATCGATGAGAAAGTGGTCCACGACACCTCAAATAAATGAATAAATGCAGTTATCGCCGACTATTTAGATCTCGAATGGCCAAGCAAGCGATCAAGTTATGCTAACGCGTTAACGTTAGCCAGCTGCAGCTTGCTAGCTGAAATTATTCTCCTCAACAGTTCAGACACACTGATAGCACATAAACTCCAGTTCGTTATTCTGCTAAAAACAGCCTGATTTTTGGGGTATACAGTGAAGGGAAGCGAGCTACTGGAAGAAAGTGTTTCTAGCCAAAGTTATGTGGTGGCCAAGTGCTAGAGTAGCTAGCCAGCTACTATTTTCGTTGACACGGAACACAACTACGTCTCCCAAATGAAATTGTGTTGTCTTGACCAATCGGGATTTTAGCCATACAACACGTGTACAAACAACGTAACCAACAAGACCAATCACATATCGTAGGTGCTCTGTCGTCATCATACTTGGCATTTCCACCAGCCATCCAAAGTCGAGAATGTCAAAAATGCTTCCAAGCCATAGGTGTGTTTGAAAAACTCATACCCACCCAGAGGGTAGGCCTTCATATTGACAGACAGCCGCACACAATATAAACTTTTTTCTAAACTTCAATATAACCTAACCCCAGTGAACCTAACTCTACCATACAGTATACCTATAGACGGCAGTGTCGGAGGAAGGCTTAACAAATTATCAAAGACTGTTCTCTCTGCTGCCGCAAGTGGTACCAATCAAATAAATGTTCCAGGTCTGGAACCAACAGGACCCTGAACAGCTTCTACCCCCAAACCAAAGAAGTCTCTGAGTGGTGCAGCGGTCTAAGGCACTGCGGCTCAGTACTAGAGGTGTCACTACAGAGCCTGGTTCGTTTCCAGGCTGTATCACAACTGGCCATGATTGTGAGTCCCATAGGGCGTGGCACAATTGGCCCAGTGTCGTCTGGGTTAGGGTTTGGGAGGCTAGGCCCTCATTGTAAATAAGAATTTGTTCTTAACTGACTTGCCTAGTTAAAATAAATAAGACTTCTAAACAATATTGAGAAATGACTACCTGCAGTGACTCTATGCACACTCACATATACTAACACACTCATGCATACTGACGCCACACACCTTCACACTCACCTCATACGCTACTGTCTATTATCTATCCTGTTGCCTATTCTCTTTACCACCATCTATATGTACAATACATAGCTACCTCAATTATGTTGTACCCCTTCACACTCCCTCGTTATTCACTGCATATTTATTCCTTGTGTTACTATTTCGATTTTATTTGTATTTATTTTATTTGACCTTTAACTATGCATTGTTGGAAAAGGACCCGTATGTAAGCATATCACTGTGAGTCTACACCTGTTTTCTACGAAGCATGTGACAAATACAATTTGATTTGATTTAATTTTAATTGAATACAACTAGTCGAGGTACCAGTCTTTTTAGCTAACATTCAACTCCTTGCCACTCCTGTCATTTGCTTTGGCAAGGAGTGGAATGTAATAGCTGAGCAGAGATACAGAGATGGCAACCAGGCTAGAATGCAACAAATCAGAGAGAATTTAGAACGTTCGATGCTATCAGAAGCATGAACTATTTGTCAAAATGTTAGATATGCTTGGGAATTGCTACAATAGCAACTTTGTGTAACAATATGGTCTTCATTCTAATGTTCACACATAACGCCATCCATTCCAAGACATTACAACAAATGTAGCTATTTCTCAAACCTGTCCACATAATTTTTTAGGATCTTCCACAAATCACCATTTCACTCTTCATGACTTTTGGTGAGCAGCACAATAAAACCTGGGTACGTAACCCCTTGTTGCATGAGGTAAAACATTTATTTGCCCATTGTTAAGGTACCAAACCATCAAGCACTGGCATCCAACATTATAATAAGGGGTTAAATATCTGTACCTGTAAGACTCTTATCACATGTATTACTTGCATGGAGGAAACTTTTACAGCTCACAGCAAATCTAATGTAAGTGTTGCTTCCGTACAAACAAAAAACAGAAAACATCACAGCCTGCCAACCCCAGTCTACTGACATCTGTGTGACTGAGGGGACATAACCTCAGATTGAATTTGAAAGCCCCTGGCCCTGACCAACCATCCTGAGAACTATGGTCACAAAGGCCAGAGTGGGAAAGTGCCTACCATGTGCCAGACAGAAAATTGCCTGTTATTTAAAAGTAAATTAATGTAGATGAGTGATTATTAATGCCATCCTCAAGATACAGTGATACACCTGAGATTTGAAAAGGTACATTCCAAGTAACATTACATTTAAATTATTCCTAGTATCCATCATTTTGGAAGGGAAGTTTTTGGCCTTTAACCCCCACTGAGACTTTTTCCTGCAGTATTTCTATTGACCACTAGAGTGCGCCTCATCACTACATTGTCTGCGTGTTTTTATTTTTGGATTCTGGTTCTGGATGTTTTCTTCGAATTATTTGTAGGAAAACAGTGCACAGAGATTTTCCCTTGTGGCCCTCTCTGCAATCAGAAAATGTTTTTCGATTAATGACATGTTTGCTTGTGTCATATGCAAATACTTTTTGTCAAATGTAATTTTTATGGCTGTTAATTGCGATGTTGTAAAAATACAATAAAATACAATAAGGTAATTCAATCATTTTTATTTACATTAAACAGCTAAACAGTTTATACTAAGGCACTAATTTGTAACGCTGTTGGACAGGATGTTTGTGGCTTTTCCCATAGAGATAGATAGAGGACTCTAGTGCCCAAATGTCTATTTTAGAATGGGCAGTGCCATTGAGCACTTTCACCATTTTGAAGTAGTCACTGGGTGGGACTTCCTATGGGTTAAGAAAGGATCACATAATTACAACCAGGTCACCAGGAGGGATCAGCCAATGCATTATACTTGTGAACAAACATTCCATAACTGCAGGTGGCAGTAAATTGGCAAGCTTTATACCTGTTCAAACAACGACTCCAGGTGGCAGTATGCACCAAGAGGCCAGGGTTCCGGTCAAGAAGAATGATTTTGACTGCTCCCACAGTTTTGCTTCTGTACCACAGTTTAATCTTAAGGACCGGACCCTTTTTTTCAATTTTCGCCTAAAATGACATACCCAAATCTAACTGCCTGTAGCTCAGGATTTGAAGCAAGGATATGCATATTCTTGATACCATTTGAAAGGAAACACTTTGAAGTTTGTGGGAATGTGAAATTAATGTAGGACAACATAACGCATTTGATCTGGTAAAAGATAATACAAAGAAATATAACATGTGTTTTTTAGTACCATCATCTTTGAAATCCATCACTCACAGCCGAAGATATTAACATTTTATATTCATCAAATGTCTGCTGTTTTTGGATGATGTGATGACGTCATCCCTGCTTGCGCTCCTTGTGCGGTTGCATCCCAGATATAGACCGTCCATGAAATTAATCAATGTATGCGAAAGTGAGTAGATTACCTTGAAAACAACGGGCGGACATATTGGATGTAGTCTTCAGTTCTTATTATATCTCAGTGGTATGCATACATTCAGTTTGTTTACCAAATCCTAGAAAATGGATTACTTCAAAATAGAGATACCCTCAATTGCGCTGCCCCTGCTCTCACAAACGCCATAATAGTACATATACAATGATGCGATGTCTATCTAAGTCTATGGGCTTTTGCAGGCGCGCCATCTTTGCTGGCACCACGCATAGTTCCTGGCTTTCAGCGCGCACTAATCACTGATTGGATAGCCTGATGCGCGTTGCAGAGAAATTCAGCGAGGACAAAAACTACGCTCGCTCCAATTTACTGGGCGTGACAGTTGAACAACAACAATCAAGCTTCCGGTTGTTCCCCATTCTTACTAGAGAGTTCACTAGCATGTTCTTGTGAGCGTAAAATCAACAAGTTTATGTATAATAGATTTACGTGTACGCTAGGTACATTTTATTATTTTGTTTGTCGTGGAATAAGAGCACCGAAAGAGCTATTACTGACTTTGATACACCGCTTTATTTGACCATTACACTGCGGACAACTTCCAATACGGTAAAGACTGATCTAGTTAAGTTAGCTAATAATTGAATGAAATTAAGCATTCTATTGGACTTCGAATGCACGTGTTTTTTTCTGGAGTATTACAGAGGAGATGGCTATTGTTTTGTTCACTTTTCACTGTTTTGTTGAAAGTTCATATATTCAACAATGTATTGAACAGCTGCAGTCAACATGCTTATGTTTTGTGTATTTTGTCCATCAACAGGGTTATTATGAGCGAAGGAGAGGTTTTCCATGAGAAGCAGCGACTGGAGTTGTGCGCCATTCATGCTCTAAACAACGTTCTGCAAGAACAAGTGTTCACCAAGGAGACGGCAGATGACATCTGCAAGCGGTGAGGTCACTTAGGTCAGGCGATGTGTGTGTGTAATGTCATCTTTAGGGGGTGGTGTTTTGGCTAAACAGGGTTCTTTGTGTCAATGATAACACACAGACTCTTCAATATGCAATCTCTGCATGTAAATCATCAAGTACTGCTATAAGCCTGTGATCCAAAGAGCACCCACCACACACTTTCTCCATGAGTTCCAAGAGCATGTGAATCTGTTTTTACCATGTTCCCCTCTTTCCCCTTCCTCCCCAGGCTAGCTCCACAATGTGTGGTGAACCCTCACCGCTCGATGCTGGGCACAGGCAACTATGACGTCAACGTCATCATGGCTGCCCTACAGAGCAGAGAGTTGGCTGCAGTATGGTGGGACAAACGCAGGTCAGACTTCAATACCTCAGGGCCAGACAGATTCGGAAGAGATGATTGGCAATGAAATACACCTGTGTAATAAATTCAAATCCAACCAAGTACTGCTACAGGTCACGAAGAGCTAAAGTTTTATTGACCAAGGAAAATATACTGATAAGAAAACTTGGCCACAGATTCTGTCTACTGTTCATCACTGTTCCTCCCCTCACCACCACTGTGGCTCTGTTGATTTTAAACCAACATCTCCTTCCCTTTTCCTATTTCTCCCTCAGAACAGTACAGAGTCTCTGTGTTGACAAGGTCCAGGGGTTCATCCTGAACGTTCCGTCACGTGTCTCTCTCGGAATTGTGTCCCTCCCCGTCAAGCGGCGGCACTGGCTTGCAGTGCGCCAGGTTAATGGACACTACTACAACCTCGACTCCAAACTAAAGAGTCCTGTCTGCATCGGGAACGAAGCAGGTCTCCGGTGAGTGAAGGGAGGGACGACGACTATGCAGACATGTATTGTACAACTCCTGATCAAAGACACAGTATCTCCAACTTTACAGCTGATAGTGATAAATGCAAAAATATACAAATGCTAAACTTGTCATGCTAATTGTTTGCAAACAGAAATGTCCCTCTGTAATTTTTATTTACGTAGAGTTACCCTGTCAGGAACTCTTGAACGCAGCCCACAATTTGACTGTGGTAGACTACTAGTCAGTTCGATCTCATCTTGTTAGAGGAGTGGTCACATGGGGCTTACCACAGTGTCTGTTTGTTACAGTTTGTACTTTGCACTCTTGTAAATCAGTCTCTCTCACTCTCCCATTCGTTCTCTCTCCTTCACAACACTCCTCTTCTCTCTTTCTCAGTACATTTCTCAGTGAAGTTCTGTCTCCGGACGTGGCAGAGATGCTCCTGGTTGTGAGGAGGGACGTGGAGGAGTACGGAACATGGCTGAACTCTGATGACCTTAGGAAGTGATTCCTCTGGCCTGGGCATTCCTTCATTCATTCAGCATGGGACTCAAAACTCCTGCTCTACTCTGGAAAAACAAATAACATTTTAGAAAACAAGAGGCGCTTAACAAAAAGTATATATTTCAGGAAATGCATTACCGGTTGCTGAGGAGTGTGGGGACTCTTACACACACACACGAAGTTCCAGAGAGAATTTAAGATGACGGGATTTCTGTCCCAAATGGCTTGTTTGTAACAGTTTACTGGCTGTTTGGATTTCTACACTACAGCTGCATCTATATCCTCCTTCTCTCTCTTCCTTCTTCCGCGGCTATGCACTGCACTGTCGAGGTAGATCAGTTAGAACTGGTTTGTCTTTGGTATTCTATGTACAGAGGAGGAACTGGATGTCATGTTGACAACTGACTGTGTGAAAATAATGCTTCTATGTTTGTGGTCTGTCTGCGTCTACATCTAACTATGCATATCCAAGTGAATGGGAGCACTGTCTTTCTGTTACACGCACTCAAACTACACGCACTCAAACTACGCGCACTCAAACTACGCACACACAAACTACACACACACTCAGAGGATATAAAGAAAATGTTATTTATATGTAACGATGTGTCTCGTCTTTGAGGTTCAGCAGTTGCATTCACAGTTGAGTGACTTAAACAAGGCCAAACTTTATTCATTGTTATTATTTTATTTATATTAGACTCTGGAGTGAAAAAGGATGCCATTCAAAAGAAGCATTGATTATACCATACAAACGCAATTCAAAGGTTAACAAGGTCAGTAGGCAAGGAGGGTGTTCAATGAAATCTGACATCACATATGTACATAACATCTTATAGAGACCCCGGAAACCCACTGCTATATAGTTATTATTGCTATTTACGGTAGGGCTACTGTAGCACCAGTGGCAGGAGTTTTATTGCTATGTGCCTACTGTCATTGCATGGGATTTGTAGTTCTAACGGTCTCATGGTTGGGAGTTGTAGTTCTCCATTCAGCCTACAAAGAGGAGGTACTATAGCCCTCTCTTGAATTTTCTTTTTAAGAGCAAAGTTTCATGAGGGGGTGGGCAACTCCAGTCCTTGGGGACTTGGCGCACATTCTGCACCTGACTCCAATAATCGCCTAATCATGATCATTAGTTTAGAATGCAATTAGTTTAATCACCACTCCGGCCCCAAGGACTGGAGTTGCCCATCCCTGATTTATATAATGTCATCAACAGTGAAATGTATAGTATCAGAAGGTAATACATGGGAGATACAGAATTTTCACCTATTAAAAAGTAAATCAAATAAAAATTGCACGTTGAACACCAAGTGAGGAGACTGCATATTCATTCACCCAAAAATGTGTCTTGTTTCTCTACAACAAGACATAGATAGAAAAACGTGAAAATAAACTGGTGCTACATTTAAAAAACATAGAACTACAATGTCGTAACGTCAATACCATTCTGGCTCGCCGCGCAACTGTTGACACTGGACAGACAAGGGGGATTGTAAGGGGTGACTGACCAAGTGAACCTGGTTCAGACCTCTTCATAATCATGCTACTTACTGTATCTATCTGACATTAGCTTACTGTGAGGTTCTACAGCAGGCCATTCAACCTTGTTGGTACTGATGTTACGCACCTTTAATTTACATCTAAAGCTCAATTTTGGGGGATTAGTTATTTTTTCTTCATCTCAGTAAAGTGTTCATTCATAAGAAAACGAAAGAAAATTCTATACTTTTTTAAACATAAAAAAAATTAGCGTGAATACAGGTTCCTTGAATGGGTGGAGTTGGGGTGTGTTTGACTACCCCCGTAACCAGTCAGCATGCTGGGAGAGTACTGTACTTTCAGAAACAGCATTTTGATTCGATATGGGGGAGCCGCCATTGAAGATCCACAGAGGAGGGTGTGCAGAGAGAAGGGAGACAAGAAAACAAGAAATCTCCATTATTCAAATTTGTTTCAAAATCATTTCATGTATGAAGATGAGCACTCACGTGGTCACGTTATTCCCCTAGCAACAGGCGTAGAGGAGGTAGAAGTTATCCACAACCACTGATCCAGGGTCTTTACCTCCAAATGGTTAAGGTTAGGAATGGGTGTCAGGTAATCTGATCCCAGATCAGAGGTGGATGGAGGCAACTTCTACCTCAAGCACCAGGGACTGTTGTAAAAGTTAGGACTGGGATGGTAATGCTAGAAAGGACAAAGGTAGGGTAATGGTTAGGGTTAGGTCTCAGGTTTGTGGTCAGAAAGCACTGTATTTACGTCCATTCTAGCATGTCCAAAGTCAGAGAGGTGACAACCGACGGAGTTAGTTGTTAGGGGCAGAAAGTGAGCCTTCCCATTCAAGCGATAGTACACATACTTTAGGTTAGTTGAATAAAAAAAAGAATGCCAGTTTACAGCAGGTGCGTAGACAGAATTTAGTTGGTAGATGAGCCTGCAGAAATTTGGATGGGCCAACGCTACCCAGGCCCACCCATGCCTACACTCCTGGCCTACAGGGCCCTGTGAGGTTGGAGCCACATCACCACCACTACCATCACCACCTTGACCATCACCACCACTACCATCACCACCACTACCATCCCCACCATCACCACCATCACCACCACTACCATCACCACCACCAGTTAGTTAGATCCAGAATGTCTATTATCGACTAACGACAAACGTACAAATAACACCTCAAGTGACGGTTTACATGCATAGTGATGACAAATGACACAGATTAGGAAGTCACGAATACAAAGGAACTCACAGAGGGGGGTGGGGACTGCCTGTCAGTCAGGGGTAGGCTCTCATAGCCAGGGTTGCCATTGGAGGAAACGTTTGGAGTCCTGTATAGAGACAGAAAGAGAGAGGAAACAAAAGGAAAAGGAGGAAGGCAGAAGAGGAGGAAGAGGAGCAGGAGTGGAGAATGAGTGAGAGAGAGGGGAAAAAGGGATGAGACACATTGAGAAAAACGAAAAGAGGGAGGTGGACCAAAGGACGGAACCGAGGTGGGGTAAGAAGAGAAAGGGAGGAAGAGCGATTAGCGAAATGGTGATGTAGAAACGGACCTCCTTATAACTGGTGGCATTAGTGTTATTAGGGCACTACATCTACGTAGGCAGCGGGATAGCTGGTGGTTTCAGCATGGGGGACACAGATATTATATACACACAGTCCACTCCTGATAAGTGCACTTTGGGAAATGCAAACTCATGTACAATGATGAAGTGCACATTTGTGTACAACGTGTACGTGCATTGCAACTTAAAACTTGAGACTTCACCAGTCCCAATTCAAAATACATTCATCTTTAATTGCTCTGGATATCCACATGCTCCACTTTAGTGCGTGCTTTCCAGACAGCCCCAAACCAGAGCATTTATCAGGAGTCCACTGCATTCTTATTGTTTATTGGGTACCTGGAATCTGAGTTACTTTACTCTGGGCAGTTTGGTCATGATACTGTTACTATTAGATCTAGGCTAGGGCCACTGACGATCAGTGTTTACAGCACCTGAATACACCAACTGGACTTGGCATTTAGTTATGTTCTACATGCTAAGGCATAAGGTAGGAAAGTACACTTCTTAGGGCATTAACTGAACTTGCAAAGTATAGAAAGAGAGTGAAAGAGAGGAAGAGACAGTGAGAGGGAGTGAAAGACCGAGAGAGAGTGAGAGAGTGATAAAGAAATAATAAAGGACAGAGACAGAGAGAGAGAGAGGTGAGAGTAATTTGAGAGACTTGATAACATGAGACTTGGACACCACAGTGTGGATGGTGGGTGAGAGTGATGGAGTTTTACCTAGGTCAACCTGAGCCTCATATCTCCGCAGTATTAAGGCCTGTGTCTCAAATGACACACTATTCCCGGACACTTGGCCCAAAGTAGTGCACTATATGGTGAATAGGGTGTCATTTGAAACACACTCAAGATCTGTGAGTGATCGATCGGACCGGTCTATGTCTGTCTTGGAAGGCGCAACAGACCGATAGACAGACACACAGAAAGACAGACTTCTGGAGTTGTGTCTGTTTCTCTGCCTACCCTGCAGTCCACAGTAGACCTGTCTGTGTGTCTGTTTCTCTGCCTACCCTGCAGTCCACAGTAGACCTGTCTGTGTGTCTGTTTCTCTGCCTACCCTGCAGTCCACAGCAGACCTGCCTGTGTGTCCGTCTACGTTGCGTGTGTTTGCTTCCCCTGACGAAGTGATCCGTATGTGTCTATATGGAGGCAGAGTGATTCTGACTACTCAATCACTGTACATGTATGGGTGGATGTGAGGTAGAACTATATCCAATGTGTTCCAAATGTCAAATGTTTGCCATGTGTGTTCATGTATGCTAACATTACAGGGTGTGATGAAGTAAATATGTGTGTCTTTTCAAGCTGTGCATCTAAAACCTCTGTGTGTCTCTGTTTTGTGCCTATCCTTCACTTATGCTCGTTAACATAGCAGACTTAGTCAGTAGGTCTGTGTGTGTTCATGCACGCTCCACTACTCTATACTGGGCCTATATGAGTGTCCTGATCTTGTTGGCTTCAGTTGGGAGCTTCGAGTTGAAGTTACACCAAGGCACAGATCTAGGATCAGCTTACCTCCCCCAAGTCTTCATCTTCAGCCACTATAGTAAAAAAACTGACCTTAGATCAGTGATTGGGGGCAACTTCATCTTATTCCTGGGGGGTCTCTCTGAGGCAACTCTGTCTGTCTGTCTGTCTGTGTGTCTGTGTGTCTGTGTTACTCACGGGAGGGGTGGCGCGCTAGAAAAGGGAGGAGTCCACCCGGCCCCCTGGTAATTATAGAAGGGGGGCAAGGCCCCTCGCTGAGACCCCGCGGCCGGCTGTCTACGTGCCTGATGGGAAGTGAAGGGGTCCTCGCTCTCGCTGTCCGAATCTTCATACTCCTCGGAATCACTGTCGCCCGTCGGAGAGAGGGGAGAGGAGAACTCATGAGAACAACAATTAGGGTTTTTAGTAACACTTTGTATGAACCTTTAAATCCTATGGAACATATACAGAACACACTCTTCATGTGTGGAAGACAGCCACAACATCTGTGTACTTTTACCCTACTGTACAAGAAAACAAAAAAAATGTTGTAAAATAGTAATATACAGTACTGTGTAAAAGTTTTAGGCAGTTGTGAAAAAATGCTGTAAAGTAAGAATGCTTTCAAAAATAGACATGTTAATAGTTTATATTTATCAATGAACTAAATGCAAAGTGAGCGAACAGAAGAAACATCTACATCAAATCCATATTTGGTGTGACCACCCTTTGCCTTCCAAACAGCATCAATTCTTGTAGGTACACCTGCACACAGTCAGGGATTTTGTAGGCATATAGTCAGGTGTATGATTAAACAATTATACCAAACAGGTGCTAATGATCATCAATTCATTTCTGCAAATGTTGGGGATTTGGTCAGAATTAATGGTCTCCTCAATACTGAGAAGTACAGGCAGATACTTATCCATCATGCAATACCATCTGGGAGGCATCTGATTGGCCCCAAATTTAATCTGCAGCATGACAACGACCCCAAACATACAGCGAAAGTCATTAAGAACTATCTTCAGTGTGAAGAAGAACAACGAGTCCTGGAAGTGATGGTACGGCCCCCACAGAGCCCTGATCTCAACATCATCGAGTCTGTCTGGGATTATATGAAGAGAGAGAAGCACCTGAGGCTGCCTAAATCCACAGAGCCCTGATCTCAACATCATCGAGTCTGTCTGGGATTATATGAAGAGAGAGAAGCACCTGAGGCTGCCTAAATCCACAGAGCCCTGATCTCAACATCATCGAGTCTGTCTGGGATTATATGAAGAGAGAGAAGCACCTGAGGCTGCCTAAATCCACAGAGCCCTGATCTCAACATCATCGAGTCTGTCTGGGATTATATGAAGAGAGAGAAGCACCTGAGGCTGCCTAAATCCACAGAAGAACTGTGGTTAGTTCTCCAAGACGTTTGGGCCAACCTACCTGCTGAGTTCCTTCAAACTGTCTGCAAGTGTACTTACAAGAATTGATGCTGTTTTGAAGGCAAAGGGTGGTCACACCAAATATGGATTTGATGTAGATGTTTCTTCTGTTCGCTCACTTTGCATTTAGTTCATTGATAAATATAATCTATTAACATGTCTATTTTTGAAAGCATTCTTACTTTACAGCATTTTTTCACACCTGCCTAAAACTTTTACACAGTACTGTATATATATTTTTTTATCTGTTAAATTAATGGGTTTGTGATGGTGCATTCAGCAATGTACTTTGGAATACAGACCTCCTGTTAATTTTACATCGATATTCGCAAATAGAAAAAATTAATCCCCTTGTTGATCCCTTAATCTGTTTTTCCCTTCATGTTTCTGGCTGTGACACAGTTGGAAGCTGTTTACTACAGACAGACAGAAGCTCTGACAGACCTGGAGGTACAGTAGTGAATTACATATCCATCCAGTACGTCAACCCACACCTAGAGATGCACCTCAATCTAGTACAACCTTATCTGACTGCTGAGCATGTTCAGAGGAAATGTTCAACTCTGATGTAGAAAACTTCAACAACAACATTATGACATCAATAACATATCTCCTTCTCTCTCTCTCACACACACACAGACACACACCTGGGGAAGCTTCTCCAGGCGCCGGGCAGGGAACAGAGGATGGCAGTGAAGGCCAGAGCCGAAAGGAAAGAGTAGAGGGAGAGGTAGAGCAATCCCTCCATCCCGTCATAGCACAGGCCTTTCAAAGAGTCAATATAATCCTAAGAAACAGAGACAGAAAAAGCAAAAAGACTTGAGAAAACAGCAAGAACACACCAGAGACCATTACACCCCATGTTAAACACTAGGCCTACCTTGTTGAGACCTCGACAGTTGAGTAGCGCCACTAGCTGGTGAAAGTTGCCCTCTGTGGCATTGAGAATCTGCTGAACCTCCCTGAGTGACTTCTACAACGACAATAGGTAAGGATAATATCACACTTAGTTTCATAAACATGTCACTGTGCTTTATATATTTGGCAGCCATTTTGTGTCATGGGTTGGACCCTGGCCCAGTGTGATGTACCTCTGCCTTGGGGACCTGTGGGAGAGCATTCCGGTCCAGGCTGGATAGGTGTGTGTGGATGCTGGAAAGGGCCCTCTGTGACTGGGTCAGCAGCTGCAGACAACAGGTCATTGAAAATATTGCTTCGCTTAGCATCATCATGCTAACACTGTATAATCTATAAACATCCTGATCAGTACCTATCAGAAAATACAAGTTTACTTACTGTCCTATATCAGTGTCACCAGGGTTGGAATTACAGAGCTGCCCAGAAATAATACTAACCCCATATATTTACATTGGTCCAGCCCACTAATTTCAGGGCACTCAGAAGAGTCCATGTGTTATTGAAACCCTGATCCCCAAACACCACTACGTGAGACACAGCATCTACAGAGAACAGTTACTACCTGCTGGAAAGGGCTGTTCATACGTCTGCTGCAGGTCAGGTAATAATCCAACACGTCTGGATAGGACAGAGGACAGCAGCAGACCATCAATCAGCAATGAATACAGTGTGTCAGGGCATTTCAGCATCAAAATGAATGGCTATATGAATGAAATGATCAGAGACTCTTTGTTAGTGTGCAGCGATGCACTACTGTACCTGAGCTGGTCCCAGAGTTGAAGTGGGTGGAGTTGAGCACAAACGTGTTGGGATCTGTACAGAAGTCACTGACAGCCTGGAGATGCAGAGAGAGGTAGAGGGGGAAGACAGGTAGAGAGGGATATAGAAAGAAAGACATAGAAAGAGAGAGAGGTAGAGATATACAGGGTGAGAGAAATGGAGGGAGAGATCACAAGGGAAAAGTTAACAGAGACACACTGATTGACTGACACACTTCCCTCAGATATCTGACTGCAGCACTTGGCCCACTGCCAGATCTATTGATTTACTGAGTGAATCACATGCTGCAAAGATCTACTGTCCCTCTCATACTGCATAGACCTACTGTCCCTCTCATACTGCATAGACCTACTGTCTCTCTCCATACTGTATAGACCTACTGTCTCTCTCCATACTGTATAGACCTACTGTCTCTCTCCATACTGTATAGACCTACTGTCTCTCTCCATGCTGTGCAGACCTACTGTCCCTCTTCATGTTGTATAGACCTACTGTCCCTCTCATACTGCATAGACCTACTGTCCCTCTCATACTGCATAGACCTACTGTCTCTCTCCATGCTGTATAGACCTACTGTCTCTCTCCATGCTGTATAGACCTACTGTCCCTCTCCATGCTGTATAGACCTACTGTCCCTCTCCATGCTGCGCAGACCTACTGTCCCTCTCCATACTGCATAGACCTACTGTCCCTCTCATACTGTATAGACCTACTGTCCCTCTCATACTGTATAGACCTACTGTCTCTCTCCATACTGTATAGACCTTCTGTCCCTCTCCATATTGTATAGACCTACTGTCTCTCTCCATACTGTATAGACCTACTGTCCCTCTCCATACTGTATAGACCTACTGTCTCTCTCCATGCTGTATAGACCTACTGTCCCTCTCCATGCTGTATAGACCTACTGTCCCTCTCCATGCTGCATAGACCTACTGTCCCTCTCCATGCTGTATAGATCTACTGTCCCTATCCATGCTGCATAGACCTACTGTCCCTCTCCATGCTGTATAGATCTACTGTCCTTCTCCATGATGTATAGACCTACTGTCCCTCTCCATGCTGTATAGACCTACTGTCCCTCTCCATACTGTATAGACCTACTGTCCCTCTCCATACTGTATAGACCTACTGTCCCTCTCCATACTGTATAGACCTACTGTCCCTCTCCATACTGTATAGACCTACTGTCCCTCTCCCTACTGTATAGACCTACTGTCCCTCTCCATACTGTATAGACCTACTGTCCCTCTCCATTCTGTATAGACCTACTGTCCCTTTCCATGCTGTATAGATGTACTGTCCCTCTCATACTGTATAGACCTACTGTCTCTCTCCATACTGTATAGACCTACTGTCCCTCTCCATACTGTATAGACCTACTGTCTCTCGCCATGCTGTATAGACCTACTGTCTCTCGCCATGCTGTATAGACCTGCTGTCCCTCTCCATGCTACATTGACCTACTGTCCCTATCCATGCTGCGTAGACCTACTGTCTCTTGCCATGCTGTGTAGACCTACTGTCCCTCTCCATGCTGTATAGACCCACTGTTGCTCTCCATGCTGTATAGACCTACTGTCCCTCTCCATGCTGTATAGACCCACTGTCCCTCTCCATGCTGCATTGACCTACTGTCCCTATCCATGCTGCGTAGACCTACTGTCTCTTGCCATGCTGTGTAGACCTACTGTCTCTCGCCATGCTGTATAGACCTGCTGTCCCTCTCCATGCTGCATTGACCTACTGTCCCTATCCATGCTGCGTAGACCTACTGTCTCTTGCCATGCTGTGTAGACCTACTGTCCCTCTCCATGCTGTATAGACCCACTGTTGCTCTCCATGCTGTATAGACCTACTGTCCCTCTCCATGCTGTATAGACCAACTATACCTTTCCATGCTGTATAGACCTACTGTCCCTCTCCATGCTGTATAGACCTATTGTCTTTGCCATGCTGCATAGACCTATTGTCTTTGCCATGCTGCATAGACCTACTGTCCCTCTCCATGATGTATAGACCTACTGTCCCTCTCCATGCTGTATAGACCTACTGTCCCTCTCCATACTGTATAGACCTACGGTCCCTCTCCATACTGTATAGACCTACTGTCCCTCTCCATGCTGCATAGACCTACTGTCCCTATCCATGCTGTATAGACCTACTGTCCCTCTCCATGCTGTATAGACCTACTGTCCCTCTCCATACTGTATAGACCTACTGTCTCTCTCCATGCTGTATAGACCTACTGTCCCTCTCCATGCTGCATAGACCTACTGTCCCTATCCATGCTGTATAGACCTACTGTCTCTCTCCATGCAGTGTAGACCTACTGTCCCTCTCCATGCTGCGTAGACCTACTGTCCCTCTCAATGCTGTGTAGACCTATTGTCCCTATCCATTCTGTATAGGCCTAAAGTCTCTCTCCATGCTGTATAGATCTACTGTCTCTCTCCATGCTGTATAGACCCACTGTCCCTCTCCATGCTGTATAGACCTACTGTCCCTCTCCATGCTGTATAGACCTACTTTCCCTTGCCATGCTGTGTAGACCTATTGTCTCTCTCCATGCTGTATAGACCTACTGTCCCTCTCCATGCTGTATAGATCTACTGTCTCTCTCCATGCTGTATAGACCTACTGTCTCTCGCCATGCTGTATAGACCTACTGTCTCTCTCCATGCTGTATAGACCTACTGTCTCTCGCCATGCTGTATAGACCTACTGTCTCTCGCCATGCTGTATAGACCTACTGTCTCTCTCCATGCTGTATAGACCTACTGTCTGTCGTCATGCTGTATAGACCTACTGTCTCTCTCCATGCTGTATAGGCCCACTGTCACTCTCCATGCTGCATAGACCTACTGTCCCTCTCCATGCTGTATAGACCTACTGTCTCTCGCCATGCTGTGTAGACCTACTGTCCCTCTCCATGTTGTATACACCTACTGTACCTTTCCATGCTGCATAGACCTACTGTCTCTCACCATGCTGCATAGACCTACTGTCCCTCTCCATACTGTATAGACCTACTGTCCCTCTCATACTGCATAGACCTACTGTCCCTCTCCATGCTGTATAAACCTACTGTCCCTCTCCATGCTGTGCAGACCTACTGTCCCTCTCCATGCTGTATAGACCTACTGTCCCTCTCCATGCTGTGCAGACCTACTGTCCCTCTCCATGCTGTATAGACCTACTGTCCCTCTCCATACTGTATAGACCTACTGTCCCTCTCCATGCTGTATAGACCTACTGTCCCTCTCCATGCTGTATAGACCTACTGTCCCTCTCCATGCTGTATAGACCTACTGTCCCTCTCCATGCTGTATAGACCTACTGTCCCTCTCCATACTGTATAGACCTACTGTCCCTCTCCATGCTGTGCAGACCTACTGTCCCTCTCCATGCTGTGCAGACCTACTGCCCCTCTCCATGCTGTATAGACCTATTGTGCTTTTCTCTTTCCATCTCGCTCTCTCCCTCTCTCATCCTGCTTTTCTCCTCTCTCAACTGTTTCCTCCCTTTATTATCCTCTCTCTCTTCATTTACATCGATCCCTTCCTTTTTCCTCCCTCCTGACTCCCACAATGTAAAAAGAACTGCAGGCACACAGACACAGAGCAAGCTGACCAGGAGAGGGAGTGAGACACACACACAGAGAGAGAGAGAGAGAGAGACACACACAGAGAGAGAGAGAGAGAGAGAGAGAGAGAGAGAGAGAGAGAGAGAGAGAGAGAGAGAGAGACACACAGAGAGAGAGAGAGAGACACAGAGAGAGAGACACCGAGAGAGAGAGAGAGAGACACACACAGAGAGAGAGAGAGAGAGAGAGACACACAGAGAGAGAGAGAGAGACACAGAGAGAGAGAGAGAGAGAGAGAGACACAGAGAGAGAGAGAGAGAGAGAGAGAGACACAGAGAGAGAGAGAGAGAGAGAGAGAGAGAGACACACAGAGAGAGAGAGAGAGAGAGAGAGAGACACACAGAGAGAGAGAGAGAGACACACACAGAGAGAGACACACAGAGAGAGAGAGAGAGAGAGAGAGAGAGAGAGTGAGAGTGAGAGTGAGAGTGAGAGAGGTGAGAACTTCTCCAAAGACTCACCAGAACCCACAGAGAGAAAGAGAGGGGGTTGGAGAAAGTGTTTGTTTAGGGTGGTGTAGAAATGGGACAAGTGGGACAGCCAGTGACAGTAAAAAAAACATTTGATTCTATGCTATGACATGATCTTGGCCATTCTATTGATTGATGCCTACCACAACACCACAGACCATAAGACATCATTACAGTAAAAGCAACAAATTATTATGGCATTTAAATAAAGGTTAAATATAAATCAAATAAACATTTGGAGGGAATAGAGAACACAGAGATCTTTATTCAATATTGCTTTGATAAAGAATTGGCAGCGAGCCAAGAATATAGAACTGTTGATGACATTTGCTGAGACAACTGCCAGGGAGTGTTCTTTCTTGCAACTGTCCCATTCCAAATCCATGCCTTGGAAGTTTGTCAGGAGAGAGGGGCAGTGGGGGGAGACATTGTGTGTGTGTGTGCGCGCCCCTGTGTCTATTGAAAAAGGTGCGCGCCCCTGTGTCTATCAAAGAAGCTTGAAAGGCCTGGAGAGAGAGTGGTTCAAGCAGACCAGTGTCATGTGGAGCTGGCTGGAGATGTCTCAGAGCCCGTCCAGCGGTCCACACAGAGCCCTTCTGTCCCTGGCCACTGACAGACAAACAATGACCCAGCTGTGGGTCTAAACTGCCCTGGACCGACTCTCTCTCTCTCTCTCTCTCTCTCTCTCTCTCTCTCTCTCTCTCTCTCTCTCTCTCTCTCTCTCTCTCTCTCTCTCTCTCTCTCTCTCTCTCTCTCTCTCTCTCTCTCTCTCTCTCTCTCTCTCTCTCTCTCTCTCTCTCTCTCTCTCTCTCTCTCTCTCTCTCTCTCTCTCTCTCTCTGAAAAGCACTTGTATTCTTCTTCCATCTCCCTCCAAGCCACACGCACACGCACACACGCACACACACACACACACACACACACACACACACACACACACACACACACACACACACACACACACACACACACACACACACACACACACACACACACACACACACACACACACACACACACACACACACAGAGAGACAGAGACAGAGACAGAGAAAATACACAGAACACACCTACACACTCATTTCTACCCCATTTTCCCTCCTTCTTGGTCCCCTGCCATGACTGCAGTGTTCCCTAGGAGGCCAGTCTTTTCACAGTTTAGCACAATGGTCACAGAGACACACTGAATGCAATACAGAAACACATACACACACATGCAGACAGACACCAACAGAAGTACACAGCAATTCTGTTCTGGCCTGGACTTCTTTAAGACATTCCTGAGATACTCTCGAGCCAGCCATGAACGACCAACTCCCTCCCTTCCCCTCAACAACACACACCACCCCTCCTCCTCTCCTCCCTTTATCCGTCAGTACTCACCACCACAGTGGCAGTCTCCAGGCCCAGGGAGCCCCAGCTCAGGAACAGAGCCAGCCAGGCCAGCACCGTCATCCTGGGAGGAGAAAAACCACACACACAGGGGTCAGCTAAGCACCAAACAGCAACCATCATATATTACACAGCCTATATAACACAGAGTCACAGAGCATTACAAACTCAGTGTTGTTCGATGCAATACAACACACAGTGTGTGTGTGTGTGTGTGTGTGTGCGTGTGTGTGTGTGTGTGTGTGTGTGTGTGTGTGTGTGTGTGTGTGTGTGTGTGTGTGTGTGTGTGTGTGTGTGTGTGTGTGTATATATGTATATGCTTACAGGATGAGGAGCCAGCGGGCCTGTTTGGCTAGCCCCAGCAGGATGAACAGACACACTAGGAGGTCCAGCAGCAACAGCAGCACGTAGGACAGCCACCTACAGCCCAGGAGATAACAGCCATCTCAGCAATAGGACACCATAGAACCACCCAATGCAGGGAATACACTTCCAAATACATTTCTATGGTGCTGAACGCAAAACTCAATCTTTCAGCAAACCACAAGGGAGTGATATACTGACACACGCTATGTGTGTTCTTAACACCCATTTTAAAACATTGAAGAAGAAGACACTCCCACTCCCTCACCTGTAGTCCTCGTTGACCATCAGTGTGTTGGCTGCCCAGCCAGGGGAGAAGGGGCTTGGCATGACCCCTCCGACTGGTGCCACTGTGGGGGCCATGGAGGGGGGCACAGGGGTGAGGGCTGCTATGGGAGGATCTCCGCTATTGTTACTGTTGTTCCAGGCACCCCCGTCAGAGGAGCGAGCCATGGTCAGAGAGGTGAGCAGGGACACCACGTTCTCTGACAGTCTCCTACAGTTCCGGGTGGACACCAAGTAGGGCTTACTGCCTGTAAACAGCTCCTCCATGGTGGTCAGGGGCCCGGCGATGGACAGCTGTAGCCCAGAGACTGTGTCTGAAACCTGGGGAGGCGGAGAGGGAGGGGTGGGGCAGGACAGGGAGGTGGAGGTTATGAGTCATACAATCAATCTCATGGTCATGTAATCATAGAGAGTTTGTAGTTGTATAATCAACAACATGGGGTGGGTGGAGATTGAATTACAATGAAAAACATGTACAGAGGAAAGAGGGCATCCATCACCCAGACAGATAAACCACTAAGTGACCGTGTGGGGACAGACATGACATATAAACCACTGAGTGACCGCGTGGGGACAGACAGATAAACCACTGAGTGACCGCGTGGGGACAGACAGATAAACCACTGAGTGACCGTGTGGGGACAGACAGATAAATCACTGAGTGACCGCGTGAGGACAGACAGATAAACCACTGAGTGACCGCGTGGGGACAGACATATAAACCACTGAGTGACCGTGTGGGGACAGACATATAAACCACTGAGTGACCGCGTGGGGACAGACATATAAACCACTGAGTGACCGCGTGGGGACAGACATATAAACCACTGAGTGACCGCGTGGGGACAGACATATAAACCACTGAGTGACCGCGTGAGGACAGACAGATAAACCACTGAGTGACCGCGTGGGGACAGACATATAAACCGCACGCACGCACAGTGCAGGGTAGATATTGTGCATGTCTGAAATTTGCTGGGAGGGAGGAGCTGGAGTACTCACCAGCAGATCGATGGAAGCCAGTGTGTAATTGGCTGTGAGAAGAGACGATGTTAACTGATATATCCCATCATTAGCCTCGCTGTTGCCATAGAAACCAACGCCTATGGCAACACTGCGAAAAGGGGAACAGGGATTGAGGGAGAGAGGGAGGGAGAGAGTCATGTTTAATTCAGTTTGTACTGTATGTACATATAAAATGAATTTGACACAATAAGATGGAACTGGCGAGAGTGATGTGAAATGTGAGAAACGGATGAATGAACGACCACAGGAAAACATAAAATAGATTAGAAGAGTCTTAGCAGTGTCTGCATCTGCAGTCTTCAGTCGGCGTGATGTTAGAAACATAAAAATAATCACATATATATCTCTCTGTTATTCAAATATTCAGATTAAAGTTTATGCCAGATGTTCACCAAATCCCCTCGCACCCGAGAGCAATGGTATGACCCAATCTCCCACAAAGTATGTGACCCAGATTAGAAAGCGGGAAAAAGAGGAGTGTTGTGTTTCATACAGTCAAATGTGTATGTTTTCTATGACAGCATCATGTGTGTCATATATGTGCTCTGATGCACAACTTGAATAATAGGGTGCCATTTAATATTTTCCCACAATGCATTTCTAAAACTAAGATGTCTACTACCATGTCTCCCCTTTTTCATCTAAACAGCAAGAAGGTCGTGTATCAGAGAGAGAGATGACATCATCACGGCCGCAGAGGGGAACAGGACCACCATAACACATTGTGCTGTGTGATATAAAGCAGTGACATCATCTCAGGCTGACAATGCAGTCCGATAACATGTGACATATGACAACGCTATGCTGCTGAGACGGGAGGGGACATCAACATCATGCGGCGTCAGAGCTCAAGGTGTTTAACTGTGGGTTTTCTATACGAGAACCCAATCTGGCACAGTAAACCCCGCAAATTCTAATCTGGACCTCTAAACCAGTTCCACTTCATTCTTCTCCTCTAATCAGGGACTGATTAAGACCTGGGACACCAGGTGGGTGCAATTAATAATCAGGTAGAACAGAAAACCAGCAGTACTCCGGACCTCGTAGGGTAAGATTTGAATACCTGCTGCAATCTCCTCATGCAAACGTAAAATTAACATCCTGTCACAATGTGACTAAATGCCCTCATGACAGTGGATGACAGCATAGTCACCAGAGAGGGAACAGAGGAGAGATGATTCAATACGCTGAGATGGAACTTATGACATCATCGTCACGGTGATAGGAAACCACGATTACATTTCCAAACCACAAACATGCTGTCACAAGCCCAAACACCTAACCTCAGAGGCCTGGTCCCTGTGGTCAAACGACAACTTGACCACGGTCAGTTAGGTCAACTGTCTGTGTCAGAGCAAAAGACTAACACATTGTAAATCAGGGACTGGACACTACTTTCTACAGTGCTCTGAAAAGAACTTACATTGGGAAATAATGAAAGTTAGAAGATGGTACTTCTGTATTATAAAAAGGATTCCCTTTCCTCTATCCTTGTGACAAATGGTCAAATGGTTTGGTCACAGTTCATGAATACAACACTCATGACACTGATGTCACAAAGACGACAGGACATCACAATATCCCAATGGCCCACTTAAAGAGGTCACAATGACATCACATTGACCATGGCAGTGATGTCACAATAACCTCTCTTACTCACCAGCACAGTGTGACAGCCGCCACCGACACCCAGGTGACGCAGCAGATACCCCGCCCTTTCTTGCCTCCGTATCCGTGGCCCGTGCTGCCCTCTTCATCCTCCTCCTCTTCCTCAGATCCCTCGCTCCGGTCACCACGGCGACAGCAGCAGTAGTGTATAAGGAAGGAGATAATGACGAGGAGGGAGAGAACGAGAGCAATGGCCGAGAGACTAGAGAGGACCAGTAGAGTCTGAGAGAGAGGAGGGGGGCGGGGGTCAGTAAATCAAATTAAACACAGCACTTTACAGACTGATGCTATGGTAACACTGTCATTGTACTTGATTGCATAATGGAAAATGCATTGCTAACATGCATTTTAACATGCTAACAGTAACATTATCCCTCTGGGCAAAAACCTGACATAACATAAAATCAATGTCCATATTCGGTTGATATTTAATTGCATTATCAACATGTGAATAAATCAACCCTTGAAATTCTGTTGTTGATTTACGGTGGAAATCTGGTTCAAATTTGTGTACGTTTTATTTCTTCATTTTTCAACCCCCCCCCCCCCAAAAAAAAAAATTTGACCTAAAAATGTTGACAGATGACATTGATAAAATGTTGCTTCAACATATTTTTGCCGGCGGGATAGAATTGTATGTCAGAGACACATCATGCACCACTGTCTAACTAATAGAAGGAATGAAACTCCCATGAGCCTCCTCCACACCATTTGAGAGTCAAATATTGAGCCCAGACTGTAGCAGGGCTGGGTAAATGTATCAATATACTGTGTTATGGATAACAACAGGGATTCAGAGCAGCTGGGAGGTGCACGTGTCAGTCATGAGGACATCAGTGTATTCCCAGCCTTCATCATGGGAACCTCAATATTCTGCAAGAATCCCTACAGTGTATTTATGCAAAATAGCTAAATAACAGGTTGATATTGTGATACTGAAAATCGCAATATTAATTTACTGTATATGCCATTTAGCAGACACTTTTATTCAAAACAACTTACAGTCATGCGTGCATACATTTTACGTATGGGTGGTCCCAGGAATCGAACCCGCTACCCTAACAGTACAAGCGCCATGCTCTACCAACTGAGCTACAAAGGACCACAACATTCTTTGGTCCTATAATTCCACCGTGACAAATGGCGTACAGTCCTACCTACCCAAGCAGTGGAAGTGAAAAGTGATTAGAACATATAGTGTATAAAGTTATCCAGGGGACATCAACTAAAACGCTGGAGGATTTTTTCACACACACACACACACACACACACACACGCACAAACGCACACAGGCACACAGGCACACAGGCACACACACAAATGCATAGAGCATACCTACTGCATTCATGAACCAGTAATTGAATGTAATAATATCATTCCTGACTGTTTAACATACATACTGAACATGCTTAAGGGTTAAAAGCTCCCTTGTCTCGCCTCACTACTACCTCAGCTGCAAGCTGTAGTGAACATTAACGTTACTAAGCCCTGTCACATCTCTCCTGCATCTCATCATCAGCCTGCACTCTGACATACTAACATCTATCATACGCAACTTTACTGGAGAGTGCATTTAGCCAGAACACATATCTACAGCATTATCCCTCTCCATCTGCCTTTCACTCTCTCCCTCCCTCCCTCATTTTCCTCTCCTCCACCTTATCTCTCATCCCTCTCTCCGCTGCCTCCTGCTCTCTATAGCCCCCCCACCCATCCATGTTCCCCCTTCTCCCTCACCTACTTTCTTTCTCCTCCACTCCCCCTCTCTCTCCCCTCCCTCTCTCTCTCTCTCTCTCCCCCACACTCCCTCTCCCCACTCCCTCTCTTTCTCTCTCCCTCCCGCTCCCATCTCTCTCTCCCCCTCCCTCTCTCTCTCTCTCACACTACCTCTCCCCACTCCCTCTCTCTCTCCCCCCTCCCCCGCTCTCTCCCTCTCTCTCTCCCCTCCTCTCTCCCTCCCTCCCTCTCCCCCCTCTCCTATCCCCCTCTCTCTTTCTTTCTATCCACGCCACTGCAACTCTATTAATAATCTGTGACCTACTTAAATACATTCACTGCCACCCTCACTTTCTCTATCCCTTTTCACTCTCTCTTTCTGTCCTGTCTTCTGTTCCCCACTACCTCCTCACGTTACTCATCCTCTCCTTTTACTCTCTCTTTCTGTCCTGTCTTCTGTTCCCCACTACCTCCTCACGTTACTCATCCTCCCCTTTTTACTCTCTCTTTCTGTCCTGTCTTCTGTTCCCCACTACCTCCTCACGTTACTCATCCTCCCCTTTTTACTCTCTCTTTCTGTCCTGTCTTCTGTTCCCCACTACCTCCTCACGTTACTCATCCTCCCCTTTTTACTCTCTCTTTCTGTCATGTCTTCTGTTCCCCACTACCTCCTCACGTTACTCATCCTCCCCTTTTTACTCTCTCTTTCTGTCATGTCTTCTGTTCCCCACTACCTCCTCACGTTACTCATCCTCTCCTTTTTACTCTCTTTCTGTCCTGTCTTCTGTTCCCCACTACCTCCTCACGTTACTCATCCTCCCCTTTTTACTCTCTCTTTCTGTCATGTCTTCTGTTCCCCACTACCTCCTCACGTTACTCATCCTCTCCTTTTTACTCTCTCTTTCTGTCCTGTCTTTTGTTCCCCACTACCTCCTCACGTTACTCATCCTCCCCTTTTTACTCTCTCTTTCTGTCCTGTCTTCTGTTCCTCACTACCTCCTCACGTTACTCATCCTCTCCTTTTTACTCTCTCTTTCTGTCCTGTCTTCTGTTCCTCACTACCTCCTCACGTTACTCATCCTCTCCTTTTTACTCTCTCTTTCTGTCCTGTCTTCTGTTCCCCACTACCTCCTCACGTTACTCATCCTCCCCTTTTTACTCTCTCTTTCTGTCCTGTCTTCTGTTCCCCACTACCTCCTCACGTTACTCATCCTCTCCTTTTTACTCTCTCTTTCTGCCCTGTCTTCTGTTCCCCACTACCTCCTCACGTTACTCATCCTCTCCTTTTTACTCTCTCTTTCTGTCCTGTCTTCTGTTCCCCACTACCTCCTCACGTTACTCATCCTCTCCTTTTTACTCTCTCTTTCTGCCCTGTCTTCTGTTCCCCACTACCTCCTCACGTTACTCATCCTCTCCTTTTTACTCTCTCTTTCTGTCCTGTCTTCTGTTCCCCACTACCTCCTCACGTTACTCATCCTCCCCTTTTTACTCTCTCTTTCTGTCTTGTCTTCTGTTCCCCACTATCTCCTCACGTTACTCATCCTCCCCTTTTTACTCTCTCTTTCTGTCCTGTCTTCTGTTCCCCACAATCTCCTCACGTTACTCATCCTCCCCTTTTTACTCTCTCTTTCTGTACTGTCTTCTGTTCCCCACTACCTCCTCACATTACTCATCCTCTCCTTTTCACTCTCTCTTTCTGTCCTGTCTTCTGTTCCCCACTACCTCCTCACATTACTCATCCTCTCCTTTTCACTCTCTCTTTCTGTCCTGTCTTCTGTTCCCCACTACCTCCTCACGTTACTCATCCTCTCCTTTTTACTCTCTCTTTCTGTCCTGTCTTCTGTTCCCCACTACCTCCTCACGTTACTCATCCTCTCCTTTTTACTCTCTCTTTCTGTCCTGTCTTCTGTTCCTCACTACCTCCTCACGTTACTCATCCTCTCCTTTTTACTCTCTCTTTCTGTCCTGTCTTCTGTTCCCCACTACCTCCTCACGTTACTCATCCTCTCCTTTTTACTCTCTCTTTCTGTCCTGTCTTCTGTTCCCCACTACCTCCTCACGTTACTCATCCTCTCCTTTTTACTCTC
Organism: Salvelinus namaycush; assembly: GCF_016432855.1. Lineage (NCBI taxonomy): Eukaryota > Metazoa > Chordata > Actinopteri > Salmoniformes > Salmonidae > Salvelinus > Salvelinus namaycush. The sequence goes on along the minus strand of NC_052311.1, from coordinate 64,932,365 downwards.
TCTTTCTGTCCTGTCTTCTGTTCCCCACTACCTCCTCACGTTACTCATCCTCTCCTTTTTACTCTCTCTTTCTGTCCTGTCTTCTGTTCCCCACTATCTCCTCACGTTACTCATCCTCCCCTTTTTACTCTCTCTTTCTGTCCTGTCTTTTGTTCCCCACTACCTCCTCACGTTACTCATCCTCTCCTTTTTACTCTCTCTTTCTGTCCTGTCTTCTGTTCCCCACTATCTCCTCACGTTACTCATCCTCTCCTTTTTACTCTCTCTTTCTGTCCTGTCTTTTGTTCCCCACTACCTCCTCACGTTACTCATCCTCTCCTTTTCACTCTCTCTCTCTGTCCTGTCTTCTGTTCCCCACTACCTCCTCACATTACTCATCCTCTCCTTTTCACTCTCTCTTTCTGTCCTGTCTTCTGTTCCCCACTACCTCCTCACGTTACTCATCCTCTCCTTTTTACTCTCTCTTTCTGTCCTGTCTTCTGTTCCCCACTACCTCCTCACGTTACTCATCCTCTCCTTTTTACTCTCTCTTTCTGTCCTGTCTTCTGTTCCCCACTATCTCCTCACGTTACTCATCCTCCCCTTTTTACTCTCTCTTTCTGTCCTGTCTTTTGTTCCCCACTACCTCCTCACGTTACTCATCCTCTCCTTTTTACTCTCTCTTTCTGTCCTGTCTTCTGTTCCCCACTATCTCCTCACGTTACTCATCCTCTCCTTTTTACTCTCTCTTTCTGTCCTGTCTTTTGTTCCCCACTACCTCCTCACGTTACTCATCCTCTCCTTTTCACTCTCTCTTTCTGTCCTGTCTTTTGTTCCCCACTACCTCCTCACGTTACTCATCCTCTCCTTTTTACTCTCTCTTTCTGTCCTGTCTTCTGTTCCCCACTACCTCCTCACGTTACTCATCCTCTCCTTTTCACTCTCTCTTTCTGTCCTGTCTTTTGTTCCCCACTACCTCCTCACGTTACTCATCCTCTCCTTTTTACTCTCTCTTTCTGTCATGTCTTCTGTTCCCCACTATCTCCTCACGTTACTCATCCTCCCCTTTTTACTCTCTCTTTCTGTCCTGTCTTCTGTTCCTCACTACCTCCTCACGTTACTCATCCTCTCCTTTTTACTCTCTCTTTCTGTCCTGTCTTCTGTTCCCCACTACCTCCTCACGTTACTCATCCTCTCCTTTTTACTCTCTCTTTCTGTCCTGTCTTTTGTTCCCCACTACCTCCTCACGTTACTCATCCTCTCCTTTTTACTCTCTCTTTCTGTCCTGTCTTCTGTTCCCCACTACCTCCTCACGTTACTCATCCTCTCCTTTTCACTCTCTCTCTCTTTCTGTCCTGTCTTTTGTTCCCCACTACCTCCTCACGTTACTCATCCTCTCCTTTTTACTCTCTCTTTCTGTCCTGTCTTCTGTTCCCCACTACCTCCTCACGTTACTCATCCTCTCCTTTTCACTCTCTCTCTCTTTCTGTCCTGTCTTTTGTTCCCCACTACCTCCTCACGTTACTCATCCTCTCCTTTTTACTCTCTCTTTCTGTCCTGTCTTCTGTTCCCCACTATCTCCTCACGTTACTCATCCTCTCCTTTTTACTCTCTCTTTCTGTCCTGTCTTTTGTTCCCCACTACCTCCTCACGTTACTCATCCTCTCCTTTTTACTCTCTCTTTCTGTCATGTCTTCTGTTCCCCACTACCTCCTCACATTACTCATCCTCCCCTTTTTACTCTCTCTTTCTGTCATGTCTTCTGTTCCTCACTACCTCCTCACGTTACTCATCCTCTCCTTTTTACTCTCTCTTTCTGTCCTGTCTTCTGTTCCCCACTACCTCCTCACGTTACTCATCCTCTCCTTTTTACTCTCTCTTTCTGTCCTGTCTTCTGTTCCCCACTACCTCCTCACGTTACTCATCCTCTCCTTTTTACTCTCTCTTTCTGTCCTGTCTTCTGTTCCCCACTACCTCCTCACGTTACTCATCCTCTCCTTTTTACTCTCTCTTTCTGTCCTGTCTTCTGTTCCTCACTACCTCCTCACGTTACTCATCCTCTCCTTTTTACTCTCTCTTTCTGTCCTGTCTTCTGTTCCCCACTACCTCCTCACGTTACTCATCCTCTCCTTTTTACTCTCTCTTTCTGTCCTGTCTTCTGTTCCCCACTACCTCCTCACGTTACTCATCCTCTCCTTTTTACTCTCTCTTTCTGTCCTGTCTTCTGTTCCCCACTACCTCCTCACGTTACTCATCCTCTCCTTTTTACTCTCTCTTTCTGTCCTGTCTTCTGTTCCCCACTATCTCCTCACGTTACTCATCCTCCCCTTTTTACTCTCTCTTTCTGTCCTGTCTTTTGTTCCCCACTACCTCCTCACGTTACTCATCCTCTCCTTTTTACTCTCTCTTTCTGTCCTGTCTTCTGTTCCCCACTATCTCCTCACGTTACTCATCCTCTCCTTTTTACTCTCTCTTTCTGTCCTGTCTTTTGTTCCCCACTACCTCCTCACGTTACTCATCCTCTCCTTTTCACTCTCTCTCTCTGTCCTGTCTTCTGTTCCCCACTACCTCCTCACATTACTCATCCTCTCCTTTTCACTCTCTCTTTCTGTCCTGTCTTCTGTTCCCCACTACCTCCTCACGTTACTCATCCTCTCCTTTTTACTCTCTCTTTCTGTCCTGTCTTCTGTTCCCCACTACCTCCTCACGTTACTCATCCTCTCCTTTTTACTCTCTCTTTCTGTCCTGTCTTCTGTTCCCCACTATCTCCTCACGTTACTCATCCTCCCCTTTTTACTCTCTCTTTCTGTCCTGTCTTTTGTTCCCCACTACCTCCTCACGTTACTCATCCTCTCCTTTTTACTCTCTCTTTCTGTCCTGTCTTCTGTTCCCCACTATCTCCTCACGTTACTCATCCTCTCCTTTTTACTCTCTCTTTCTGTCCTGTCTTTTGTTCCCCACTACCTCCTCACGTTACTCATCCTCTCCTTTTCACTCTCTCTTTCTGTCCTGTCTTTTGTTCCCCACTACCTCCTCACGTTACTCATCCTCTCCTTTTTACTCTCTCTTTCTGTCCTGTCTTCTGTTCCCCACTACCTCCTCACGTTACTCATCCTCTCCTTTTCACTCTCTCTTTCTGTCCTGTCTTTTGTTCCCCACTACCTCCTCACGTTACTCATCCTCTCCTTTTTACTCTCTCTTTCTGTCATGTCTTCTGTTCCCCACTATCTCCTCACGTTACTCATCCTCCCCTTTTTACTCTCTCTTTCTGTCCTGTCTTCTGTTCCTCACTACCTCCTCACGTTACTCATCCTCTCCTTTTTACTCTCTCTTTCTGTCCTGTCTTCTGTTCCCCACTACCTCCTCACGTTACTCATCCTCTCCTTTTTACTCTCTCTTTCTGTCCTGTCTTTTGTTCCCCACTACCTCCTCACGTTACTCATCCTCTCCTTTTTACTCTCTCTTTCTGTCCTGTCTTCTGTTCCCCACTACCTCCTCACGTTACTCATCCTCTCCTTTTCACTCTCTCTCTCTTTCTGTCCTGTCTTTTGTTCCCCACTACCTCCTCACGTTACTCATCCTCTCCTTTTTACTCTCTCTTTCTGTCCTGTCTTCTGTTCCCCACTATCTCCTCACGTTACTCATCCTCTCCTTTTTACTCTCTCTTTCTGTCCTGTCTTTTGTTCCCCACTACCTCCTCACGTTACTCATCCTCTCCTTTTTACTCTCTCTTTCTGTCATGTCTTCTGTTCCCCACTACCTCCTCACGTTACTCATCCTCTCCTTTTCACTCTCTCTCTCTTTCTGTCCTGTCTTTTGTTCCCCACTACCTCCTCACGTTACTCATCCTCTCCTTTTTACTCTCTCTTTCTGTCCTGTCTTCTGTTCCCCACTATCTCCTCACGTTACTCATCCTCTCCTTTTTACTCTCTCTTTCTGTCCTGTCTTTTGTTCCCCACTACCTCCTCACGTTACTCATCCTCTCCTTTTTACTCTCTCTTTCTGTCATGTCTTCTGTTCCCCACTACCTCCTCACATTACTCATCCTCCCCTTTTTACTCTCTCTTTCTGTCATGTCTTCTGTTCCTCACTACCTCCTCACGTTACTCATCCTCTCCTTTTTACTCTCTCTTTCTGTCCTGTCTTCTGTTCCCCACTACCTCCTCACGTTACTCATCCTCTCCTTTTCACTCTCTCTCTCTTTCTGTCCTGTCTTTTGTTCCCCACTACCTCCTCACGTTACTCATCCTCTCCTTTTTACTCTCTCTTTCTGTCCTGTCTTCTGTTCCCCACTATCTCCTCACGTTACTCATCCTCTCCTTTTTACTCTCTCTTTCTGTCCTGTCTTTTGTTCCCCACTACCTCCTCACGTTACTCATCCTCTCCTTTTTACTCTCTCTTTCTGTCATGTCTTCTGTTCCCCACTACCTCCTCACATTACTCATCCTCCCCTTTTTACTCTCTCTTTCTGTCATGTCTTCTGTTCCTCACTACCTCCTCACGTTACTCATCCTCTCCTTTTTACTCTCTCTTTCTGTCCTGTCTTCTGTTCCCCACTACCTCCTCACGTTACTCATCCTCTCCTTTTTACTCTCTCTTTCTGTCCTGTCTTCTGTTCCCCACTACCTCCTCACGTTACTCATCCTGTCCCTCTCATTCTCTCTCCAAAAGCTTTCCATTTCTTTTGTCTTTCTCTACTGGCGGATCATTTGAGAATTCCTCTCTCGGTACCATAGACATGTTGTAAACATGCAATGTGTGTGACGTAGGGAGTAGGGACGTAGAGCCACTGGAAGGGAATGGTGAAACCTAGAAATGAACAACAACACAACAAAATGGTGTGTTTTCTACCACAAAGACAATACAACATGTTGCTGCTACTACTACAGTGTCTCCAGATTAAAACACTCAAACCAAATCCTACTCAAACCGTACTGTGGAACTTTTACAATTGCATAACAATGATGAGAAGGAATGTGAAATAAGATGGAGTCTGTAGTGGAGCTGAGGGATGTAAACTGAACTGTAGTGGAGATGAGGGATGTAAACTGAACTGTAGTGGAGCTGAGGGATGTAAACTGAACTGTAGTGGAGATGAGGGATGTAAACTGAACTGTAGTGGAGATGAGGGATGTAAACTGAACTGTAGTGGAGATGAGGGATGTAAACTGAACTGTAGTGGAGATGAGGGATGTAAACTGATCTGTGGTGGAGCTGGGGGATGTAAACTGAACTGTAGTGGAGATGAGGGATGTAAACTGAACTGTGGTGGAGATGAGGGATGTAAACTGAACTGTAGTGGAGATGAGGGATGTAAACTGAACTGTAGTGGAGATGAGGGATGTAAACTGAACTGTGGTGGAGCTGAGGGATGTAAACTGATCTGTGGTGGAGCTGGGGGATGTAAACTGAACTGTAGTGGAGATGAGGGATGTAAACTGAACTGTAGTGGAGATGAGGGATGTAAACTGAACTGTAGTGGAGATGAGGGATGTAAACTGAACTGTAGTGGAGATGAGGGATGTAAACTGAACTGTAGTGGAGCTGAGGGATGTAAACTGAACTGTAGTGGAGATGAGGGATGTAAACTGAACTGTAGTGGAGATGAGGGATGTAAACTGAACTGTGGTGGAGATGAGGGATGTAAACTGAACTGTAGTGGAGCTGAGGGATGTAAACTGATCTGTGGTGGAGCTGGGGGATGTAAACTGAACTGTAGTGGAGATGAGGGATGTAAACTGAACTGTAGTGGAGATGAGGGATGTAAACTGAACTGTAGTGGAGATGAGGGATGTAAACTGAACTGTAGTGGAGATGAGGGATGTAAACTGAACTGTAGTGGAGCTGAGGGATATAAACTGAACTGTAGTGGAGCTGAGGGATGTAAACTGATCTGTAGTGGAGCTGAGGGATGTAAACTGATCTGTGGTGGAGCTGAGGGATGTAAACTGATCTGTAGTGGAGCTGAGGGATGTAAACTGATCTGTGGTGGAGCTGAGGGATGTAAACTGAACTGTAGTGGAGCTGAGGGATGTAAACTGAACTGTAGTGGAGCTGAGGGATGTAAACTGATCTGTGGTGGAGCTGAGGGATGTAAACTGAACTGTAGTGGAGCTGAGGGATGTAAACTGATCTGTGGTGGAGCTGAGGGATGTAAACTGAACTGTAGTGGAGCTGAGGGATGTAAACTGATCTGTGGTGGAGCTGGGGGATGTAAACTGAACTGTAGTGGAGCTGAGGGATGTAAACTGAACTGTAGTGGAGCTGAGGGATGTAAACTGATCTGTGGTGGAGCTGAGGGATGTAAACTGAACTGTAGTGGAGCTGAGGGATGTAAACTGAACTGTGGTGGAGCTGAGGGATGTAAACTGAACTGTGGTGGAGCTGAGGGATGTAAACTGAACTGTAGTGGAGTTGAGGGATGTAAACTGATCTGTAGTGGAGCTGAGGGATGTAAACTGAACTGTGGTGGAGCTGAGGGATGTAAACTGAACTGTAGTGGAGCTGAGGGATGTAAACTGATCTGTGGTGGAGCTGAGGGATGTAAACTGATCTGTAGTGGAGCTGAGGGATGTAAACTGATCTGTGGTGGAGCTGAGGGATGTAAACTGAACTGTAGTGGAGCTGAGGGATGTAAACTGAACTGTAGTGGAGCTGAGGGATGTAAACTGATCTGTGGTGGAGCTGAGGGATGTAAACTGAACTGTGGTGGAGCTGAGGGATGTAAACTGATCTGTGGTGGAGCTGAGGGATGTTAACTGAACTGTAGTGGAGCTGAGGGATGTAAACTGAACTGTGGTGGAGCTGAGGGATGTAAACTGAACTGTGGTGGAGCTGAGGGATGTAAACTGATCTGTAGTGGAGCTGAGGGATGTAAACTGAACTGTGGTGGAGCTGAGGGATGTAAACTGAACTGTGGTGGAGCTGAGGGATGTAAACTGAACTGTGGTGGAGATGAGGGATGTAAACTGATCTGTGGTGGAGCTGAGGGATGTTAACTGAACTGTAGTGGAGCTGAGGGATGTAAACTGAACTGTGGTGGAGCTGAGGGATGTAAACTGAACTGTGGTGGAGCTGAGGGATGTAAACTGATCTGTAGTGGAGCTGAGGGATGTAAACTGAACTGTGGTGGAGCTGAGGGATGTAAACTGAACTGTGGTGGAGCTGAGGGATGTAAACTGAACTGTGGTGGAGATGAGGGATGTAAACTGATCTGTAGTGGAGCTGAGGGATGTAAACTGATCTGTGGTGGAGCTGGGGGATGTAAACTGAACTGTGGTGGAGATGAGAACAGAACAGTGTAATTAAGTGCTAACAGTTTTGAGGAGACAGCCAGGTGGTGTAATATTTCTGATGACTTGAAATCCAGGTCAAGATTCTTCTGAGTAGTCTGGGCTCGTTTCCCTGTCAATAACTAGGCCACTTGCACCACTAGCATGAATAAGCTGTTTAAAAGCTCTAATAATACCACTAGGATTCTGCATATGCCGCTGTGCAAAACAGAGAGGGATCTTTATGGAGCAGTATTTAACATGAGGGGTGGGGGGGTTATGTATCATTGCGGTATCAAACTTGGTTCTCATTCTTACCAAGTGCAATACATCTTTTTCATTGAATCTTAGCTGTCTTTTATTGTCAATCTTGTTGTTTGAACCAAGAGATAACTTGAGATAAATATGAATCAATCAGTCGTGCTGTGTGATTGGCCAGTTGTAGTTTGCGATGGATGTGATTGGCTGTGGGTGTTTTCTGTTACCTGTTGGTACTCCCAGCTGTCGGGGATGAAGAGGTTGTCTCTCATCGTCATGGTGAGGTCCAGCCGGGGGAGGGCGTGGCACATCCTCACCCATAGCGAAGGGGTGTAGCTGGGCACGGTCGCCATGGCAGCCATACTCTATCGCCTAACCCCCCCTCCTCCACCCTGTTGAAAGGAACTAAGAGAAGGGTTAGAATATCAAAGGTGTGTAAGTGATAGACATATTCCACATTTCCACACCAGTGGCGGACCAATGATAAATACTATGAGTAAACAAAGCCTTATGCTGTATGTGGTGCCAGGTGATGGCTATTGCAACTGAAATGTTGTCTGTCTACCACTCCTTCTTACACACTGTGGTCGAGACAGGGAAGAAAGATAAGATGTTTCAGAACAACCCTGCTGAGGAGGCAGGCAGGGAGGGAGGGAGCGAGGGAGGGAACTAGGGGACATCACCTCACCAACCACCCCCCCTCCAGTCTGTGGGAGAGCCAGCCAATGGTTGAACAGTTGCCAGCCTGGCTCATGTTCACTGAAACTTCCTATTTCATCAATCAGTGTACTGTAGGTGGGTCAGGACAATGTGAAGTTTCTCCTAGACTCTGATCTAAGGTGATGTTTACATTGTCTTCTTCTAGACTCTGATCTAAGGTGATGTTTACATTGTCTTCTTCTAGACTCTGATCTAAGGTGATGTTTACATTGTCTTCTTCTAGACTCTGATCTAAGGTGATGTTTACATTGTCTTCTCCTAGACCACATCAAACTCATTCCACAGAGTTCTGAGTGTCTGCGGGTTTTCGCTCTACCCTTCTACTTGATTGATGAATTAAGGTCACTAATTAGTAAAGAACTCCCCTCACCTTGTCTAGGTCTTAATTGAAAGGAAATAACAAAAACCTGCAGAAACTAGGCTGTCCGTGGAATGAGTTTGACACCCCTGTCCTAGACTCTGATCTAAAGGTGAGGTTTACATGGTCTTCTCCTAATGCTTAAAGTAAGGAATTGTGAAAGTCAAGGTAATCTAATCCTAGATCAAGCCTAAGGGCTTGTACCTGGAGCGAGGAGGTATGCAGGGTGAAACCCTGTGGAGCACAAACCACAAACCAAGAACAGACATTGATAGTTATTTTTGCTCAGCTTCTAATCTACATTTGGATCAAGGTCGTGGTCAATTCCATTCCAATTCATTCAAGGACAGAAGTGAAATTCATCTGGCTGAACTAACTGAATAGAAATGGGACCTGCCAAAAACCTGGATTGGATGTGCGCGATTCCTCTCTTATCCAGGGGACATCAACTAAACCACCTACCCCGTCATCTCTACTAACATCCTACTTCATCATACTCCTCAACCTATAGGAGCAGAGTAGGGGAGATAGTGGGAGGTCCAGTGGCAATCTCAGCCACACCACACAACCAGCACTATATAGTGGAGGCAGAGTTGGGTCAATACAAGAGGGAGATTCAACCGCCATCAGACCAACTATCAACACAACACCCCTCAACCATCCTGGAAATTAGAAGATACTATGAGAGATAGTATGTCTACAACAATGATGCACTGTAGCAGACTTCACACAACCACCCTCCAAAGGGAAGGAGAGGGGGGGGGGGGAAACAAGGGAGAATAGGTCAGTCTTCGTAGCCAAACTCCACCACCACACCCTGCTGAGAGACACTGCTTCCCCTCCCCTCCTAAAGCCCAGCCAATGGGGAGAAAGTAGGGTAAATACAAAGGGAAATCCGGTTATCCCAGATAGACACCGCAATCTACATTACAATCACAGAGCTATGAAGAGATGATGGGGGGGGGGGGGGGGGGGGGTAAGGGGGCCACAGCACTGATTGTGCAGATTAAGAGAATACCAGGGTTTTACAGTTGAAGACAAGAGGGTTTCAAGAGAGCCTATGAGATGAGATCAGCACAGACTAGACCATTGACAGGAGTTGTACTGAGGAGTAGAGACAGGGGGTTGTACAGTATTGCTCTACATACAGCGAGACACAGAGGAACGTTGAGTAAAGACACAATAGTGTATTTGATGGCGTCTATCAGGGAGGGATTCTTAGATTTGGATTCTGCACCAGGCTCCTATCTTGGTTTTTCTGTCTTTGAATGTTTAGAACATTCAGCATTGTATCACATGAATTCTCAGCCTTTTTAATGATCCATCTGTATGAGCACACAACACTACATTTGAATAGAAGCACTACACAATACTAAATATGATCAAGAATCGCATAGGACCATATCTGATCTATTTTAGAAATATCAATCCAGTCTTTTTACTGTAGCAGCCATTTCAAATCAATGACGCCTCAACGGACATAATAAGTCCAGGTGTTGGGGTCATTGTTTGGGATGTGTGTGTGTGTGTGTGTGTGTGTGTGTGTGTGTGTGTGTGTGTGTGTGTGTGTGTGTGTGTGTGTGTGTGTGTGTGTGGTGTGTGTGCATGTGGATTTGGGACATCCCTGTCACAGAGAGGGTTAAACAGACAACCAATCCCAAACTCATTAGAATAAGCCTGTTCACCTTAATGGCTCCAAACCCCCAATTGTCACTAACAAAATGGTTTCACTCTGCCAACACTCTGTTTGACTTATGAACAGTGGGATCAGAATGGTTTCACTCTGCCAACACTCTGTTTGACTTATGAACAGTGGGATCAGAATGGTTTCACTCTGCCAACACTCTGTTTGACTTATGAACAGTGGGATCAGAATGGTTTCACTCTGCCAACACTCTGTTTGACTTATGAACAGTGGGATCAGAATGGTTTCACTCTGCCAACACTCTGTTTGACTTATGAACAGTGGGATCAGAATGGTTTCACTCTGCCAACACTCTGTTTGACTTATGAACAGTGGGATCAGAATGGTTTCACTCTGCCAACACTCTGTTTGACTTATGAACAGTGGGATCAGAATGGTTTCACTCTGCCAACACTCTGTTTGACTTATGAACAGTGGGATCAGAATGGTTTCACTCTGCCAACACTCTGTTTCACTTATGAACAGTGGGATCAGAATGGTTTCACTCTGCCAACACTCTGTTTGACTTATGAACAGTGGGATCAGAATGGTTTCACTCTGCCAACACTCTGTTTCACTTATGAACAGTGGGATCAGAATGGTTTCACTCTGCCAACACTCTGTTTGACTTATGAACAGTGGGATCAGAATGGTTTCACTCTGCCAACACTCTGTTTGACTTATGAACAGTGGGATCAGAATGGTTTCACTCTGCCAACACTCTGTTTCACTTATGAACAGTGGGATCAGAATGGTTTCACTCTGCCAACACTCTGTTTGACTTATGAACAGTGGGATCAGAATGGTTTCACTCTGCCAACACTCTGTTTCACTTATGAACAGTGGGATCAGAATGGTTTCACTCTGCCAACACTCTGTTTCACTTATGAACAGTGGGATCAGAATGGTTTCACTCTGCCAACACTCTGTTTGACTTATGAACAGTGGGATCAGAATGGTTTCACTCTGCCAACACTCTGTTTCACTTATGAACAGTGGGATCAGAATGGTTTCACTCTGCCAACACTCTGTTTCACTTATGAACAGTGGGATCAGAATGGTTTCACACACTGCCGTCCATCCCCTCACACTGAGGCTGTCAACAGACTGGTGTTATTGTTGTAGTCTCACATTATTATGGCTGACTGATGGTATATCAACAAACAGGATTTTTCATGTTTATAGTCTTGAATTATTCGGCTGTGAGGGTGGTAAAGGAGGTTGTCACATTAGGTGAATTATAGGAATGTTGTTGTGTGGTTAGACTATAGTGTGAATTGAAATTCAATTCATGTTACTTGGAAAAGTATACATTAATAATTTTTGGCAATTATCATAAATCTATCTATCTGTCTGTCTGTCCACAACCAGATGTGGTGTCAACAATGGGAACTAGTGCTAACACGAACCCAGAAAGGGATTGAGGGGGCACCAGGGAGGGAGCACCTTGGAGGGAGCAGCCTGAGCTGAGCAGTGGTCCAGCAGTAGTTGTCAGAGGGAGGCAGGGAGGCAGGCTCAAGTTGACGTGATGCTTCCTGCCAGCTTGTTATCATGCTGGTTACCATTGCATAACTGAAGGCAAATAACAGGGAGTTTGCACTCACGTGATAGGGGGAGCAAGGAGAGAAGGGGAGAGGAGAGGGAGACGGAAGAAGGAAACCCAAACCACAGCCTTCTGTGCTGTGCACTAGCTGCTTCAAAACCAACAAGAGACTCCCAGGAACAACAAAGCCGAGGAGAAATGGATAGAATAGAGTAGAATAGACATCAACTATCTGTCACTGCACTGAACCAAGCCGAGTGACTCAGCCCTGGGAATTGCTCTGTTATGAAACAGTCACTCAGCTATTTGTATTGAGGGAGACTCCAGAATATGTTTCTCCACGAGGCCATTTTGTAAGGCGGTTAATGAGGAAGACTGAGGATGTGCAGCTGGGAAGAAAATCCTCTTCGGACAGTAGAGCCACCTTCTCCTTTATCATGTATTGCACCACATATTCTCATTACTACACATCACAAACAACAGCTTTCCTCTGGGCCACTGGGTATGAATAATGACATGCAACAGAAATCATCATGCCACACGTTAAGGCCCAATGGTCTCCCTAACGACCCCTTAAGGACACTCTTAATGATTGCAGTTTATGAGACAGTTAAATGGCCCTGTGATACACACCACAGCCCAGTTATCATCAGTCAGTGAGGACATGAACGGCCCATTCAGTGTGAGGACTGTAATGTATCTACACTACCGTTTGGGGTCACTTAGAAATGTCTTTGTTTTTGAAAGAAAAGCACATTTTTTGTCAATTAAAATAACATCAAATTGTCAGAAATACACTGTAGAGATTGTTACTGTTGTAAATGACTATTGTAGCTGGAAACGGCAGATTTTTTATGGAATATCTACATAGGCGTACAGAGGCCCATTTCAGCAACCATCACTCCTGTGTTCCAATGGCACGCTGTGTTAGCTAATCCAAGTTTATAATTTTAAAAGGCTAATTGATCATTAGAAAACCCTTTTGCAATTATGTTAGCACAGCTGAAAACTTTTGTTCTGATTAAAGAAGCAATAAAACTGGCCTTCTTTAGACTAGTTGAGTATCTGGAGCATCAGCATTTGTGGGTTCGATTACATGCTCAAAATGGCCAGAAACAAATAACTTTCTTCTGAAACTCGTCAGTCTATTCTTGTTCTGAGGAATGAAGGCTATTCCATGTGAGAAATTGCCAAGAAACTGAAGATCTCGTACAACGCTGTGTACAATTCCCTTCACAGAACAACGCAAACTGTCTCTAACCAGAATAGAAAGAGGAGTGGGAGGCTCCGGTGCACAACTGAGCAAGAGGACAAGTACATTAGAGTGTCAAGTTTGAGAAACAGACGCCTCACAAGTCCTCAACTGGCAGCTTCATTAAATAGTACCAGCTAAACACCAGTCTCAACATCAACAGTGAAGAGGCGACTCCGGGATGCTGGCCTTCTAGGCAGAGTTGGAAAGAAAAAGCCATATCTCAGATTGGCCAATAAAAATAAAAGATTAAGAACGGCAAAAGAATCACAGAACCTGGACAGAGGAACTCTGCCTAGAAGGCCAGCATCTCGGAGTCAGTTGTTTTGCGGGTACTATTTAATGACAATAGTCATTTTAATTTTTTTAATTTGTAATTTTACCTTTATTTATACAGGTTTTTTCTCATTGAGATAACATCTCTTTTCCAAGAGAGACCTGGTCCAATAGCATCAGAGGGAACAACATTTCAGACAAAACAACTTACATACAGTAACACAACATTCAACAAAACTATAAACACACATACAGTACAACAAAAACATTGTACATTAAAAACACAAACGTCTTGACTAAAAACAGCTGTCCTAAAAACAATTACACTCTTTGATGATATATACATCGATCAAGTGTTTAAACTCCACCAACGAAACTAGATCATCACATTTTAAAATGTTCATGACAGAATTCCAGGACCACGGAGCTAAGTAACTAAAACTATTTCTACCATGTCCTGTTCTAATTTTTGGTACTGTTAGAAGCAAATCAGAATGGGACCGTAATTTATATTTATTTACTGACCTGACTAAAAAAGAACAGAGATAAAATGGTATTTTACCCAATATGGCCTTATAAATCAGTGTATACCAGTGTTTAAGCCTATGCAAGGTCAATGATGACCAGCCAACAGCGCTGTAGAGATCACAATGATGTGTTAGACGTTTCTGATTTGAAATGAACCTGAGGGCTGCAGGATACACTGAATCAAGTGCTCTCAGGGTAGTGGCTGAGGCCTGCATATATATAACATCACTAAAATCTAAAACCGACAGTAATGTGCATCGTACCAGCTCCTTCCTGGCCTCAAAAGAAAAACATGCCTTATGCCGGTAATAAAATCCTATTTTCAGCTTGAGCTTCCTTATCAAGTTCTCTACACCCAAATATTTGTACACTTTAACTTGCTCTATAGTATGTCCAGCCAATGTAGCAATGACATGATTTGTAACATGCCTGGCATTTGAAAATACCATGCATTTTGTTTTACCCGAATTTAGAATCAGCTTTAAATCATACAGATTCTGTTGTATGATGTTAAATGCTCTTTGGGCATTTACAAAAGCTAAAGATAAACTACTACCACTTGAATAAAGAACAGTATCATCTGCATAAAAATGAACATCCTCTGTTTCAATAAGACCCCCAATGTTGTTGATATACAAAATGAACAACAGTGGGCCCAAAATAGAACCTTGCGGAACACCTGAGCACACCTCTATGGACTCAGATTTACAACCATCCGCCATTACACATTGTGTACGATTTGATAGGTAATTTATAAACCAATCTAGAGCATGACCTGTAATTCCACAACATTTTAACCAACAACATTAACAACGTCTACACTGTATTTCTGACCAATTTGATGTTATTTTAATGGACAAAAAATTAGCTTTTCTTTCAAAAACAAGGACATTTTTAAGTGACCACAAACTTTTGAACGGTAGTGTATAAATACACATTTCCTTTTCATAACCACAACAGACTCTACGAGAGGTTGAATTGTTTCTTATAAAATTCATATTTAAGTTTCAGTTGAAATTCATGTTTGTGTAAAAAAGAATGTCCCATCAGGATCACGTACGTGCACACACACACACACGTTTGTTTTACTATCCTTGTGGGTAACGAAGAAAAAATACATCCATTCAAAATCCTATTTTCCCTAACCTTTAACCCTTAACCCTGACCTTAACCCTAACCCTTATCCTAATTGTAACCCTAACCCCTAAGCCTAAAATAGCCTTTTTACTTGTGGGGACCAGCAAAATGTACACAATTGTCCAAATTTTGGATACAAGGATAGTTAAACCAAACCATACACACATACACACACATTTCCCCAAATCAATGAAGGATTGAGTGCATTCAGCTGCAGGCTACTCAGTGCTTGTAGAATCAATAAATCCAACATGGAGCTTTGGAGTGTACAAGAGTATAACATACAGTACCAAGAGGATGGACAAATGCTCCCACACTAACAATCTCATTTAGAAGCTTGCACAAAGTCAAATGTAGCATTTGAGAGAGGTTTGCTGAAGATGAAGCTAAGCAAACTATTCAGTGGATACAATGTGATATTTTATTAATATAAATAAAATATATCTTATCAACTATGATAAAGTAGAGAGATTGACAAAACAATCCAAAACAGAGTGAATCAAACTAACATGGTTCAACCTCAATGTTTATAAATCATTTCCTAATTTCAACATCAGCCACTTCACACACATTGCGTAAAAATCCAAACATTTGATGTAAAACCCAGGCTTCTCTCCACCTTCCATCATTGAACATAAATTGCAATGGTCTAACAGTGCATGATGAATCTATTTCACTTGACTGCCCATTAATCTTGTAGAATACACAGACAATTCACCCATGGTGAATGAGTGATTGAAGTGTGATCCGTTTCTTACCTTTGACTGTAGCGTTGGGAGGGTGTTCTGCTATCTCTTGCTCTTCTCTGGTGTTCCGTCAAATATCTACACACTCACTGAGGTATACTGTTGCCAACCATCAACGCTAGATCCTCTTGGGAAAAAAACTGATCCTGAAATATATAGGTTTAGGGACATGAACCCCAAAAATATGTCAAATGTAAATAAACAACAAGGTCTGTTTTTGTTTTTGAAATATTAAACAGCCTGTGATTGTATGGTTGTCTGGTAACAGTGGAGAGGTGATTGTGTTGATGGATAAGAGAGGAGCCCTCAGCGCAAGAGAGAGAGGAGAGAGAGGGAGGAGAGAGAGGGATTAGGATTGAGAAGACACCCCAGAGGGACCCTTATCGTCATGTCGGAACCCCATGCAGGCAGCAGATCGCTCAGCCAGGCGACTTCACAACAAGGCAACGACACGATTGTGCCCAGCGATAATGAATCTGTTGACGGGGATTAGGGCTCCGTCCACTCTCAGCTCACACAAATGATGATGCTGCTGGGCGATACAGACACAGCTCTAACTGAAACCCCCATCAACACCCAGTCACACACACAACATACCAATCTCTACACTCTCAGATTAGGAGGCAAAAATCTGACCAAAATCAACAAATCATCATAAAAAATCTACGATTGTCTAAATGCAAACATACAAAACGAGAAAAGATCCAATTATTTGAGTTTGAGTTACATTTCAGATTTCTGCACAAACAATCCACAAAATATTTGTTGAAGAAATCTCCTGTGTGGTTAGGCAGGGCAGTGTTTGGCTGTGTTGTGCAGAGAGGAAGGGAGAGGGAGAGGTAGAGATGCACATATATTTAGGCAGAAGCAAATAAGCACACCACTTAGATGGATACTGAGAGCAAGAGAGAAGGGGAGGGAGGGAGCAACAAAGATATTGTGAATAGGAAAAAAGATGGGTTGTCAACTGGGCAGTGAGGGAATGTGAGAGAAAGAGGGAGGGATGGAGAGCGATGAATAGAGGGAGAGGGGAGTTGCAAAACCAGTTTCGAGTGGAGACTGCAAAATAGTATCAACACCATGATTCAACAACAAGCAGAAAAAGCAGAGATGGAGAGAATGAGAGTGATGGAAAGATGAGAGATGATCTTCCATGACCGTGGGTGATTTGACTGAAAAAGAGGGGGATTACAAATAAACAATAAAAACAAAGTGAGAGCGGGTGGAATGAGAGACCAGGGTGTTTGTGTGCCATTGGAGGATGGGGGAGAACGAGAGAGCGAGAGGGAGGGGTGGCGTTCGTTTTTCTGTGTCACTGAAAGGGAGTGGGGGAAGGGAGTCAGAGAGATAATGCGAGCAAGGGAGCGTACGGGAGTGAGAACACACTAGTGTGCGTGTATCTAGGAGGAAAAGGGGGGAGAGACAGAAAATTAAATTACGTATGCAAGAATTACTCAGAGAGTTAACCGAGCCTCCATGGCTCTCATTCAGACCCAGCACTATACTGTAGCAGCCCATCCTCTATCTCCTCTCTCAAGCCCCTCATCCTATCCTCCCTTTGTCCCTCTCTCTCCTTTGACATCCGTCCCTCTTCACTCTCCATCCCCCTCTCCATCTATTTCTCCTCTCCATCTCTCGCTCCTCTCCATCCCTCTCTCTCCTTTCTCATCCCTCCCGCTCCTCTCTCCATCCCTCCCTCTCCCCATCCCTCCCTCTCCCCATCCCTCTCTCGCTTCTCTCCATCCCTCTTTCTCCTTTCTCATCCCTCCCGCTCCTCTCTCCATCCCTCCCTCTCCCCATCCCTCTCTCTCTCCTTTGTCCATCCCTCTCTCCATCCAGCTCTCTATCCCTCTCCTCTCTCTCTATCCTCCCTCCATCCCTCTGCTGTTACACAGAAATATCACCACTCAGACATTCACAAAAATTACAAGTTCAATATTTAATGTCCTTGGCAAACCAAATCCAAAAGGTCATAATTCTTTGTAAAAGCAGACATTTTACATGATCAACGTAGCAGTGATCAGTGGGTTTCTGTTGGATTATATTAAAATATTCATATTAAATTAATCTTATTACAATTATAAAATCATCTCTGTAGCTGCAAAGTAAGAATTGATTGGTTGAGATGCAGTTACCATGATGGAAAGATAATATTTCAGCCATTATTATATTAAATACATTACATTATTACATCAGTAATAAAGTCTGCTAAATGAAATGTAATGTGGGTGTCCCTCCCTGTGAAAGCTATAGACATTGATGGATTCTATTAAAATGTAACATGTTTCAAGTTAAACTGTAGTTTGTTTGTATCCTGTGTAGTGAATGATTACTGTGAGTATTAATGGTGTTCAGGCCATGAAACTGTGTGTATGCTCATTTAGAAAGGTTGTTGACCTAATCAGATAACAGGAAATTACCTAGGATCAGAGAGCAGGGTCAGGCCCAGAACAGAAGATGGACGGGGATTCTCTTGGTAATAAACACTTGAAACTTCTCTTGAGTTTTTGGTCTCAATTCCTTATTGCAAAGAGGTTGTAATAGCATTTTTCTTCTTAACAACAAGGTACAGTAAATTAGTCATTACAATTACAGCTACTTCATCATGGTCCGTAGCAGATAGAGGCACTTCAGGAACATTGGGATTTCATATTTTAATCAATGGAGTAATTTTCAAGCTGCAATACGAAACTTTTAGGAAGAGCGACCAAATTCACATAGAAATGTGAGTTATAGATCTGTCATTGTCATTGAAATCTAAGAAGTGGTAGATCTGTTCTGTGTGCTATTTCTATGCTCCCCATTCTTAAGTTTCATTGTTGTGTCTTTTACTTCCGGTTTTGTACACCAGCTTCAGAAAGCTGAAAATACAATATTTTATATCAAAAGATATTTCACAGCGGTTTAGATGGTACAATGACTCTCTACACAAAACCAGCAATGATTACTTGTTTTGTCACAAACTGAAACTATGGAGACTGAGGTGTGGAAATGTGGGTTCTGTGCTTTGTAAAATAGCACCTCCATACCTAAACAAACACACACCTACATCTCACCGGAGATTGACCAAACACAGTGTCTCATAAAACCCATCCCCAGTCATCCCCATGCTACACAGGTGTAGCCTATTTATAGGCAGTCGCCCAAAATTCACCCCCTTACCCACCTTCAGCTCCCCCACCCCCTCAAACACCCTCGCCCCCTCCCGGTCCTTCACCTTGGCCAGGGTGAGATGGTAGCGTGGGTTGAAGGAGTCCCTGTGCAGCCAGCCCTGCTCTCTGAAGGCCTCCTGTAGGCCAGCGTTCAGCTGCTGGAGGTGGGGCTGAGGCTGGGGGCTCAGGTAGAGAACCTTCCCACCAAAGTTCTTCAGTTTCAGGGGGAAGGAGACGGCCACAGGGGGGTTGCGGTCCAGGTAGGCGAAGCGTTGGAGCATCTCCCCAGCAGCAGTGACCTCGGCTGGGCCGGGGAGGACCAGGAGACAGAGGGTGACGTGGAGGGAGGAGGGGGGCAACCAATGAGGGGCGGATGAGGGGAGGAGGGAGGTGAGCTCCTCCTGAAGGTGCTGGAAGGAGGAGAGGATGGAGGGAGTGTTGGCCCGGAAGGTGATGAAGTGGGTGGGCTTACGTTTGGAAGGCCGGCCTCCACCCCTCTCTGTTCTCTGCTCCACAGGCACAGACGGACACTGGGCTAGGTCTGGGCTTTTCTCTCCATCCCAGTAATCTTTCCATTCTTCCTCCTTCTCACCTTCCTCCCCCCTGCTCTCGCTTTCTCTCTGGGATAGAGACATCTGGTCTGCTATGACGACTAAAACGGAATCCTTCCCAACTTCCTCTTCCGAGGGTTCTGATTCTCTTCCTGCTTCCTGTTGGTTCAGTGGAGTACTTCCTGTGCCTGGTCTGGTCGACTCAGGCATCTGAATACTTGTCTTGCTCTGATTTCTTTCCTCCATGTGTCCGTTTTCAACATCCTGTTTTATCAGGGACTCGTCACTCTCTTCTCCCTCCTCTGTAGTGATGACGCCATCTTGTTCTTCTCTTGATTCACGGTGGTCGTTTTTTGGGTCTTGTTGTTCAACATCTTGTGTCCCTGCCAATAAACAAGCAGATTTTGAAGGTTAACCAAACATTATGACAAAAACATGTTATAGACTAGCAAAGTGAAGTAGAACAGTATGTTAATCCAGGTTCTAGAGCTGTGGAAATCCCAACCTTCCTGCCTACCTTCCTCCCCTACCTCCCTCCCCCCCCCCCTCTCCCTCCCTCCATTCCTCGCCCTCTGTCCCTACCTTCCTCACCCTCTCTCCCTACCTTCCTCACCCTCCCTCCCTCTCTCTCCCTACCTTCCTCACCCTCCCTCTCTCTACCCTCCTCCCTCGCCTTCTCTTCCTCCCTCCCTCCCTAGCCCTCTCTACCTACCTCCCTCGCCTTCTCTCCCTCTCTCCCTCCATCCCTCGCCCTCTCTCCCTACCTTTCTCCCCTCCTCCCTGCCTCGCCCTCTCCCACCCTCCCTCGCCCCCTCCCTCTCGCCCTAACTTCCTCACCCTCCCTCCCTCTCCCCACCCTCCTCCCTCACCTTCTCTTCCTCCCTAGCCCTCTCTCCCTACCTCCCTCGTCCTCTCTCCCTACCTTTCTCCCCTCCCTCCCTCTCCCTCTCTACCTTCCTCCCTCACCCTCTCGCCTTCCTTTCCCTCGCCCTCTCTCCCTACCTTCCACCCTTCCTCGCCTCCTCCTCGCCCTCTCTTACCCTGCTCTTGCTCCTCCTCCTGCCCAAAGGGGGGCGCCAGACACTGTCCAGTGGATCCAAACACCCTGTCAGTCCTGTTGTTGCGGTCCCAGACTCTACGCCCTCTATGGGTGAAGTACTGAATCCTGTGTCTGGGCAGGGCTAGCTCAGAGGAGTAGTCACAATCGCAGGGGTCGGTGTCCCAGTTGAACTCAGAGAAGGGCCGCTCCAGCACCCCAAGGAAGCGGTCCACGTACCCCACCACAAAGTCCGCCGGCTCCACTGACGGGTCCCACAGGATCCGAGAGATGACGTCATCGGCTGTACGCATGCGGGGCTTCTTGGTTGATCCTGAGGGGAGATACACTTTCTTAGTTTGTTATACTTAGTTTGCAGTAAACAGGTATTTTAGTGGGTTCTCATATGTTCAGTTAGATTTAATGGAGGGAAATTGTACCTTTTCCCTCTGTGTCTTTTGGCTGGTTTGTTTTATTCCCTATTGCTTTCTTCTTGAGTTTTCCCTCTTTTTCTCCCTTCTTCCTGTTTTCCTGGTCTATAACAGCCTCTGGGTCGTCTAATGTTGGAGTGCTGAGAAAGAGGGATTGTATTCATCACTCTGGTCAATGTAAGAGCTAACCTGTTAGTTCTTCCTCATACTGATAGGACAGTGACCTTCAGATGGATGTATTTTAAGAAGTTTATCTAGATGTCTAAACAGATACATTCATTTAACTCTGCTATTCTACCTCTTCACTTTCTTATCCTATGGAATTAACTACCTATCTATTATATTTCTACTGTGCTACATGACTTGATTCCCACTTGGTTCAGAGGCTCTGTTTGCTGTGAGGGCAGATCACAGGAGGAAAAACTATATCTTCTTCTGAAGATTCCACTGTCGCCAGGCAGAAGGATTAGTGATGAGAGGGAGGACTCTGAGATTCTGAGGGCCATCTGTTTAGGGCTGGCAGCTATATGCTTTGAAGATTTCTGTCTTTCAGTCTTATTTAGTTGTTCAAGTGGTTAGAAGTCTGAAATATACTGAACATTGAGTAAATATTAGCCCCTAACCCCTGGGCATTTTCAGTTGTTCTAGGGCTGCACAAACATTATGCATCAGACAATTTAAATCATGCTTGTTAAAAATTGCATGAATGTAAAGGCATGTTTAGACATCACAGTAACAATGGCATCATGGCACCATCAAAAGTCGAAATGCAATGTTACTTAGCCATTGCCCTGTCATAGTTGTGGTATATAACATAATTTTCTTACAGGTCAGTGGTGATCGTGTTAGCTACAGACCTGTGAGATCGACGACACCTGTTTCCAAAACGACACTTTCCCAACAGGAAGAACTGACAGACACCTGCTCCCTCCTCCTGGCCTGGTACATCAGAGAGAGAGGAGAGAGGAGGGGGGGGGGGGCAGTTATTTAGCAGCATGTCTCACCCAAAGTCAGTTACAAAACAACATATAATATCTGTATGGCCTTATATAATATCTGTATGGTAGTTTGTCCTTCCCAGTGTTCTCTGTGTTATCAGTGTCCTTGGATTTACCTAGTTTTACATTGAGAACACATTTTAAATTCCCATGTATAGGTCCACCAAGACCCATGTGTATATACTGTAAAGAAGGGGGGTCGCTGAGCCCAGTAGACTAGATTAGTTCATGGGCTCATGGAGAGATTGGAGCAGTCAGGGAGAATGACATCACTCAACAAGGTCATGATGACCCCGAAATGAACCCCAGACACGCAACCTGCCAGACCAGCCAACCTGACCAAGTCTTTACTGAACTGAAGGAGCTGAGAGAGATGGTGGTGGAACAGAGAGTGGAACTGAGGAACATGGTGGTGGAACAGAGAGTGGAGCTGAGGAACATGGTGGTGGAACAGAGAGTGGAGCTGAGGAACATGGTGGTGGAACAGAGAGTGGAGCTGAGGAACATGGTGGTGGAACAGAGAGTGGAACTGAGGAACATTGTGGTGGAACAGAGAGTGGAGCTGAGGAACATGGTGGTGGAACAGAGAGTGGAGCTGAGGAACATGGTGGTGGAACAGAGAGTGGAGCTGAGGAACATGGTGGTGGAACAGAGAGTGGAACTGAGGAACATTGTGGTGGAACAGAGAGTGGAGCTGAGGAACATGGGGGCCAGAGTGACAGCTAGTGAGAGCCAGGTGGAGGAGCTGCAGAAAAAGGTGGTGAACCAGAGAGTGGAGCTGAGTCACTAAGACTGAACTGCACTTCCACAAGAACAAGGTGGAGCCAATGCAGGTAAGAAAAATTGATTAGCTAATATTTAAATTGAACAGACAATGAACAAAATAGCATATTGTTCTGTATGTTATTGCAGTCTCTGAAATAAATATTAAAGAGCTGAAAAGATAATATAGAATTTGTATTAATTTATCATTCTAACAGTTTAAGGATCTACAGCTCTCAAAATATGTTCTCTGTTTTTGTTCTTTCTAATTCCAGTCCAAGCAGCAGAACTGTCAGCCATGCAGGCCAGGGACAGCCAGTGAGAATGAGAACTCAGGTACAGTACTGAAAGAGCTTAATGACGACAGATGAATAATTTGTTTACAGTAGGTAGGATTATTCATTTCCCCCAGTAGATCATTGAAGAGTTCATATTTGCTCTGAAATGTCTCTCTAGCCCAGGAGGCCAGACTGAGTGCCAGTGAGAGAGGTGGAGGAGCTGAAGAAGGAGAATGCAGGTTAGAAAACACACAAATGTAGTCACTGCGCGACATTCACATTTTCTTCACAGGTGTAGGATTACTGTGTATACTATATCATATAATGTGAAATAACATACATGAAACTGTATTCACAGACAGGCAAAAAAGTGTCATTCTACGCTGCTTTGACTTACTCTGGGAGGATAGGACCCTTCAATGCTGACGTCCCACTGGTCTACAGTAAAGTCTTCCCCAACAAATCGGAAAGGCCTACAACTCACTTACAGGTAATAGCTACAACTACCGACCTACCTACATGTATGGACATGAGAGTACATTCTGGGCCAGCTAATGTTACTGAGTGCTGATGGAAATTGTTGATCTCTTCCTGTTTCGGTTTCTGCTCTGGTGCAGATATAAGTGATAAAAGTCGACTAAATCAGATTCACTGCCAGTGATGCCCCTAGCCCAGGAGACATTGGTGTTTACATATACAAGAATGACAAGATAATCATGTTTAATTATGCACACGGTCCTGGTGGAAATGGTAGATTTGTGGTAAATGCAGTGACTCTAGAGCTGCAGGTGGGTGTGGTCTAAATGAGTCTCCCCTCAGGCAGGGGGCTGTATGATGATTCAGATAACCTCAACGCCAACAGTGGCGTCCTGCTCTTCCCTATGTGAGGGGAATCATTTCAAATCATAGGCCCAATAAAACTATATAACTACCAATGAAAACTCTTAAAACAATTATATTTCTGAAAACTGATGAGAGTGATATCTAATCTAAATCACATACCGGCACACCTTGAATGATGTCATAGTTGAGGATTTAATGAGCCTGTTGTTGTGCAACTTCTGATTAGGACAACCAGGACACATTATGTCAGGGGTGTCAAACTCATTCCATGGAGGACCTAGTGTCTGCTGGTTTTTGGTTTTTCCTTTCAATTAATACCTAGACAACAGGGTTGTTAATTCATCAACAAGGGAGGAGTGAAAACCTGCAAACACTCGTTCCTCCGTGGAACGAGTTTGACAAGTGCATTATTGCCTTTCCATTCATAAATCTCCCAACGTATTAGCTGTCACTGATTTCCCAACATGAATGTTACACAGTATATGACACACATCTACAGTATTACTGGTGTGTAAGGCACATATTTTGTCCTTGCAGGAGGGGTTTCCCATAAGAAGTATAATAGTGCATAAAACATTGCACGTCTAATTCCATCCGTTCTTGGCACTGACAACATTTGGACTGGACTGACTTGGCTTGCAACCTAATGACACTAGAGGGGGTACACAGACAGTTTGGTTGGTTTCTCCCTTTCCCAAAAGTAGGAGTAGGAAGAACCCAGCCCTAGACACTGACCTAGGTTAGTTCTGTGTTTTCCTTAGAAGTTAGCGACAGTGAGCTGATACTCTGTGCTTCAGCACAACTTCTACCAGGAGCTTTCAGAGAGAGTGGAGGGGTAACAAGTGGGAAAAACACTGCTTTCTCCCAAATATCAAATCGAATGTTATTAGTCCCGTGCTTGGTAAACAACAGGTGTAGACTAACAGTGAAATGTTTACTTACGGGCCCTTCCCAACAATGCAGAGAGAAAGAAAATAGAGAGATAATACAAAGGTAATAACAGGTAATAATACAAGCAGATCTCAGAGAGATCATACTGTCTGATGAATACACTGTTCGATTCTGGGTTAAACTTGGAACATTATTATACTCAGAAGTATAGTATCTGAGGAGTGATAGAGACTGGTTTTTACATCAGAAGTTAATGGTTATCTGTAGGAGCCAGATGGCTTTGGAATGTGCTGGGTGGACAGGAGGAAGTCACAGGATTGCTATAGGGGATACGGGTGGAGATTAGAGGTCGACCGATTAATCGGAATGGCCGATTAATTAGGGCCGATTTCAAGTTTTCATAACAATCGGAAATCTTTTTTTTTTTTTTTTTTACACCTTTATTTAACTAGGCAAGTCAGTTAAGAACACATTCTTATTTTCAATGACAGCCTAGGAACAGTGGGTTAACTGCCTTGTTCAGGGGCAGAACAACATATTTTTATCTTGTCAGCTCGGGGATTCAATCTTGCAACCTTACGGTTAACTAGTCCAACGCTCTAACCACCTGCCTTACTTTGCACTCCACGAGGAGTCTGCCTGTTACGCGAATGCAGTAAGAAGCCACGGTAAGTTGCTAGCCAGCATTAAAATTATCTTATAAAAAACAATCAATCAATCATAATCACTAGTTATAACTACACATGGTTGATGATATTACTAGTTTATCTAGCGTGTCCTGCGTTGCATATAATCGATGCAGTGCGTATTCGTGAAAAAGGACTGTCGTTGCTCCAACGTGTACCTAACCATAAACATCAATGCCTTTCTTAAAATCAATACACAAGTATATATTTTTAAACCTGCATATTTAGTTAATATTGCCTGCTAACATGAATTTCTTTTAACTCGGAAAATTGTGTCACTTCTCTTGCAACAGAGTCAGGGTATACGCAGCAGTCTGGGCCGCCTGGCTCATTGCGAACTGTGTGAAGACTATTTCTTTCTAACAAAGACAGCCAACTTCGCCAAACGGGGGATGATTTAACAAAAGCGCATTTGCGAAAAAAGCACAATCGTTGCACGACTGTACCTAACCATAAACATCAATGCCTTTCTTAAAATCAATACACAGAAGTATATATTTTTAAACCTGCATATTTAGCTAAAAGAAATCCAGGTTAGCAGGCAATATTAACCAGGTGAAATTGTGTCACTTCTCTTGCGTTCATTGCACGCAGAGTCAGGGTATATGCAACAGTTTGGGCTGCCTGGCTCGTTGCGAACTAATTTGCCAGAATTCTACGTAATTATGACATAATATTGAAGGTTGTGCAATGTAACAGGAATATTTAGACTTATGGATGCCACCCGTTAGATAAAATACGGAACGGTTCCGTATTTCACTGAAAGAATAAACGTTTTGTTTTTTCGAGATGATAGTTTCCGGATTCGACCATATTAATGACCCAAGGCTCGTATTTCTGTGTGTTATTATGTTATAATTAAGTCTATGATTTGATAGAGCAGTCTGACTGAGCGATGGTCGGCACCAGCAGGCTCGTAAGCATTCATTCAAACAGCACTTTCGTGAGTTTTGCCAGCAGCTCTTCGCAATGCCTCAAGCATTGCGCTGTTTATGACTTCAAGCCTATCAACTCCCGAGATTAGGCTGGTGTAACCGATGTGAAATGGCTAGCTAGTTAGCGGGGTGCACACTAATAGCGTTTCAAACGTCACTCGCTCTGAGACTTGGAGTAGTTGTTCCCCTTGCTCTGGATGGGTAATGCTGCTTCGAGGGTGGCTGTTGTCGATGTGTTCCTGGTTCAAGCCCAGGTAGAAGCGAGGAG